>NW_022145541.1:962500-1073309 GCF_000002235.5 Strongylocentrotus purpuratus | reverse complement strand
ATCGTTAGAGTTTGAGAAAGCGGACCCAAAGTGACGGACTGTCATTATCTAAACTCTCCGAATTCTGTCGGACTAGTATTTGCCCGAATTCTCTGAAACTCTCTTTACTTATCTTTTCTATGATCGTTTCTACATCCCTTCAAACTAATATAAAGGGTAAATTCGAGGGGGAGTTTCCCCCATCCCACGCGAAGCGCGGAAGCTTTGACGTTTCATTAGATTATTAGAGAAAAAAGACGACTCGTTGTACCGTTCTCGACTTTTAATTCTTGTCTGAATCCAGTTATCCCCTCCCGAGCGAAGCGCAGAAGGTTTGACGTTTTACGCGCCTGCTTTCTCTCTTCCCATTCTCCCTCTCTCCCTCGTCATCCCCTCCTTCTCGATTTCCTCATCCTCTCGCTTTGATCTTGTTCGCCCATTTTCCTTTGCAATAAGCGTCCATTTTCCATTCTCATACGTGCCCTTTTTAATCCCTAGTAAGCAGACACGTATAGTCACAAAACAAAGAAAAACAAAAAAAAATCCAAGATCGGTTGAACTTTTTTTCGTTAGACCACTTTTTTTTGTTTACCTCGATCGATTACATGTATGTGCTCCCCCCCCCCCCCAAAAAAAACAACATCAAACTCTGGCTACGTGCCTGCTAGTAAGTGCTCCTCTTCAGGTACGAGAAGTTCCTCTTTTCACGTTTGATAAGTGCCCCTTCACCTCTGATAATTGCTCTATTCAAATCTGAGAGGTGCCTCTGTTTACTTTGACAAGTGCCACTTTTCCTTTGTAAGAAGGGCCCCTTCCCCTTTTAATAACTACCCCCATTTTAACTCGGATAAGCGCACCTTATATCTTCACATGTGCTCCTTTTCCTTTCTAATAAGTGTCCCTTTTTCTAATGATAAGTGCCCAATTGAAAAAGGGAACTTTCTTGAGAAAAAAAGGGCTTGTCAAAAGTAAAAGAGGCACGTACCTCTCAGATTAAAATAGGACAATTATCAGAGGTGAAGGGGGCACTTATCAAAAGTGAAAAGAGGCACTTGTCGTACCTAACTAGAGGCACTTACTAGAGATTAAAAAGGGCACTTATGAGAATGGAAAATAAACACTAAGTGCGAAGGAAAATGGGAACTTAATTGTCGAAGAAAAAGGGGTACGTGTCCAAAAAAAAGTGGCAATTATCAGAGTTGAAAAGGGGAAGGGGCGCTTTTAAAAGTTAAAGGGGGCACTTGCCAAAGTAAAAGGGGCACTATCCTATGTAAAAAGGGGCACTTTAAAAGTGGGGGTGGGGGGCACTGTGCCCCTTGCCCCCCCCCCCCCGGAGGGCCGCCTCTGTTTTGACCCTCCCCTTTACCTGCGCGCCAGGATTCTGCAACGGTTGTGATGACGCAAGGGCCTCTAATTAATAAAATACAATAATGTATCAAATAAAAAGTCGTCTCCTATTTGTAACTTTGTTGTATAGGCCGATAACAATAAAAAGAGAACAAGATGATGGGTGTCTGATTAGCTTGTATAGGCCTACATAAAAAAGCGGGTCGTTGATAGAACAGGTATTGAAAAGTGCAGGAACCCCCGGCCCCCCCCCCCCCCTCCCTCCCCACAATCTCCAGAGCAAGTCATAAAATGTAAATTTGCAAGATAATGAAAGGGGCCGTATGAAAATTGGGTGCTTTTTCACATGCTATGGAAATAGTATCCATGGATGCTCCCTTTCCCTTTCTACCATTTTTTTTTTTGGGGGGGGGGGGGGGGGGTGCTACTGTTCAAGACCTGTGTTCAAGACGGTTGCGCGTGCATGTGCGTCTAGTTTGAGAGAGCGCCGTTTATATCAGCACGGTCGGATAATGGTAATTGGTCAAAGGTCACAGCAGAGGTAGACGACAATTGTCTATTTTGCACTTTTCAGTGGTGATACGTAACCATTTTTAGGTTTTTTTAACGGATTGCAGCCTAGTTTTTCAAGATTTATTCATCAGGTAAGTGTGTGGTGAATGAAGAGCTCGAATGATGTGCATGAAAACTTACGACCAATATTTTATTTGCGATTGCGCTCGCTTTGCCTTTGCCGTTGATTTGCGCTCTGTCCTCAGTATTTGACTTTGACAAGGCGCTCTGCATTGCAGGCCCTGTCTGTAACTGTTTTGAGGAGGCGTCTGCCAAACTTGGCACACGGCCGGGCGCGGGCCCGGGCTAATGTAAATTGGCATCGCTCGGGCGCGGGCTCGCTCGGCGATTAGCATTCAGATGTTCAATGGCCTTAGAAATATACTCTACGCCCTTTTACGGGCTTGCCTTAGCAGCTTAGAATCTAGTGATAGATCTAGACATCTATATAAAATATTAGTTTGATATCACCAAGCCTGCCCCTGCTCTAGTCTAGCCTAGACTCTAGGTCTAAGTTCTAGCCCTATTTTGCACAATGCGGAGAGCCAAATATAAAAAAATACAAATGTCAGATGTGAAGTGCTTTTGCACCGCCACGGCACTGGTACAGTGGTAGTAGTTTTTAGTAGGGGGCACTGGTCTGAGAATGAGGATCGTCCCCATGCACGAAGATATCCTCATAAACGCGGACACATCGCATCCTAAAAAATAAGTATCGTCCGCATTTTCTCGGACAATCCTTATTATTGATATGCACATTGGCAGTGCGCAAAATGGATTTTGCGATGATGCTTCACACATAGATTTCTAGAACTGAACTTTCCGCATTTTTCAAGGGTTGATTTCAATCAATCTTTTGAGATAATTTTTATTTTTGGAATTTGATGTAATTTTGTCAATATTTTGGCTTTGAAATAAGGATTTTCTACTAGTGAATGCTTGTTTATGTTTGTTGACTTGTTTTTAAAGGGATCGTTTAACAATGTTAAATCTGAGATGCATGGCCCTTACGTGTTATCAGTGTCTGTGATATGGTGTTATATTGAAGCCTAAAAAAACTGCGCATCAAAATGATCAAGAAGTGCCTCAAAAAGTAAAAACCTTTGAAGGACCGGTTTTACCAAAGAGATACCAGCTATGGAGAACTAGCGAGAGCCGCCTGATCGAGCTTCAAAGCCGCCTCGTAAACTCAGCGGGTGTTTGCGACATGATTTACGACGGCTGTTTTGGGTTCGCTCTAGATATCGGGTAGTGTGAGTATGCGCAGTTGCTACTTTTTTTATTTGGCTTTCTTGGATTAACTATTTTGACAATCGCAAACAATGACTAAAGGTACCGCTTCCGAGTACGACTTCGATTTAAATGACGAGTTATCTTTGTTATCTGAAATCAATGAATTGAAACCCGTTCCTGATGATTCGAAAATCGGAATTCATAATGAGTTTGTTGAAGTATTATTACGATTAAGACTAGATCTTTATAATAGGAAGCACAAACGTTTGAGTAATGACTTCGTCTTCGGTCCGGTACATTGCATTCCGTGTCGGTTTTGCAATGTTTTGAGGAAATAGCCTTGCGCGATTATGACAGACTTTTCACATTTCTTTTCAATGGTTATCATATCATTAAGTAACATAGATAGATCTATATACATTGCCTGATTAAACAGATTGAAATGGTTAACAAAAATACAGCCATTATTATTTCCTGAACACTACCCCCCGCCAGTCCTGAAAACAACAAAGTAAAAAAAACTTATGATGGCTGAAAATGAAGTTTGAACCATCATGAATAACTTTTAATCTAGATTTTGAATTAAGACAATGATCAAGGATTATTTTCAAAAACTATTATTATAGTATTATTGTATTAGCAATTTAGCAAAATTAGACTTGATATATCAGTGTGGTCGGAGATCCAAAGTCCAAACACTATAAATATTATGACTAGATCTAGGCTTTAGACCCTACTAAACTAGTAGACTAGACTAACTTTAAATTCAATTGTTCATAAAAAGATTAACTTTTATTTATGTAGACGTTAGACCCTGTAAAATTATGGAGATCGAGATCTAGATCGATTTGTTAGATTGCAATCAGAAAAAATAAACAAGCCGAATAGAAAATCAGAATCACTAGGTGCACAGAACACGAGTTTGAACGCGTAGGGCTGGCATATCTTTCTCCAGCAGACGACGCAAACCAAGCTGACCAAATGCATAGGCATCTTCACGTGCAAATCTAAACGCATGGGCACCCCTGGGCGCTCTTCCGATAGGGTGGGTTTTGAAGATAAAAACATGCTCTTTCGAATGAAATACAATTTGAATTCCGCAAATGATCGGCACATACATGTATTTATAAAGAATTATGAAATTGATACTAGAATTTAATATGAAGTCATAAAAAGTATCATAACTAGCCCTTTTCTGGGTGGATTTTGACGAAAAATACATCGTTGGAATCAGAAAAACAAATAGAATTCAATAACAACAACTGCGCATGCTCACGACTAGTAGGTCAGTACTGCGCACGTCCAGTTGCTTTGTTCGTTTGCGAATGAATCTTTACTCCACTCAATGTGAATGGTTTTGGACGGCGGCTTGGAAGCTTGTACATCAGAGAGCGGCCTAGCTGTCGCCTACGGGCAAATTCCAGTGAGCTGCGCTCTGATGTCAGTCGTTATCTCGCCCGTTGCGTAATACTTCTGGTCGTAAAATTGCTGGCTGTAACTCCATTTGTAATATCCTCCTTGGTTTTACCATACTCGTTTTCCCCAATAGACTATAGTGTAATGAAAACCGTTTGGCAAACGCAAAATTTTATTTCGATTTTGAATTGATAATCAGACAGGCGATCAGCTTGTAAAAGTCATGGGGTTCCTGACTGACCTTAAGGTTTATAATTATCATTGCAGCATGAGCTAAATCAAGGATTTTTTTAAAGGATCTTAGACAAAGTTACTGGAACCCTTTAATGATCAGAGCTAGCTACAATAAGTTTACTTACATGTACAGTACATTACTAATATAAGCCCTTTAGGTGCACTTCATTTTGTTTAGTCTGCACTGGTCGAGCAATGTAATATGCCGGGGAGATAGTGATCTCATGCTGACTGCGATAACTAGAAGTCTGTTAGAATTATTGTTGTTGTCTGGATATCTGGATTCATGCCCAGTTAAATAATCAAATACTTAAACAGTTGTAGGTCAATTCAACAGACCTCTAGTGAAAAAGAAAAGTGTGTTTTGGTGAGCGATGAGCAGAGCTGATTTTGCGTTTTCTTAAAGTTTAAGCTGTAATGATATGTGCAGGCCCTTGTATCTTGCTTGTCTATGAACTCCTCTATGAGCTTCTCTATGTTTCATTTACAATTTTACATGTACCTTCCCAATGTAATTTACCTAAATTATAATGGGAAAATGGATGAATTAATAAAACCCTTCCCCATATTGACACATACATGTAATAGCTCTTTGCCCCTCCACCTATGGGTAATTTGTAGCCTCACTGAATGTGGTGCTATTAAAGTTACTAACCCTTTTCCAGGATCATGTATTTATTTTGATATGATCCTGTATTAGCAGTGGGGCAAGCCAGTTTTGTGAAAGTGAAGTGGGCTAAGGTGACAGGAGAGACATGGAAGATCTCTGGTGAAAGGTACATGTAGTCAAGGGTGGGGGGTTTTCACGAAGACTAAGATTGACTTTCAATTGAACTTAACTATGGCAGAACATTCATGCCACTAGTTCCTCTAACCATTCCTGGCATTAGCTTCTCAAGGGACGTACAAATCGTCACAAATCTACAGAATTTAGTAAATTTACCTTTTTTAAAAATTGTTCATTATTTAAGGAAAAAAATTATTCAAAGATCATAATTGAGAGACCAATGGTGAGAGCAACCAGTGGCATGAATGGCCTGCAATAGTAACTTGAAGTTAATCTTAGTCTTTGTGAAACACCCCCCTGTACTATTGCCGGTGCTAAGTCCTCCCTTGATAGCTTAGCCCTACAGAGGACGCAGATACAGTGTACTATGGGACTAGGCAAAACTTTGAGAGTGAGACAGAAAAGGGTGTGGATTTTCAGAATGTGAAAAGGTCTTTAGTAAAAATTGAGATTGTTTGTATCTAGTTTATGTACTTTCCTGTCATTATTTTTTTAATGATGATTTTGCATTCTGTTTTGACTTTTCACTTGTACTAGTTGTAACCTGTTTGGTCCTTCTTTGTAAATAATCCAAACTTGTAGATTTTATGAACTTCCTTCTTTTGTAGTAATAATTGTTTATTGATGATGAATTGAAATTTTGGAGTTTGATTATGAAAATTAATTAGATTTGAAATTGAAAGTTGAGTTATTTTAGGTCTTGAATTAGGCCTCTTCATGGAGTAAAAAGATGTGTAATTAGACCACCCGCTCCGTTATTCGACCTATGAGAAGAACGCACACAATGTTACAATGTAGTCTGCAGCGAGTGCACACAAAGACTCTAATTTGACACTTTACGACACTTCATAAAAGCCTTGAGCAGAGCCTAGGTGTGTCAGTCTCTGGGGCCGTATCAGGACAATTAGTCCATGGACAATCACCCCCCCCCCCCCAAGGACAACCATCCCCCCTCCCCCCCCCCCCCCAGGAAAATTACCCCCATAGACAATGAGGCTTTTTCCTACATTTACATTTTACAAGTACAAACTACAGTGGTAATGTCTTCTTGGTACCTTTGAATCCCATCCAACACGAACACAATGTATACATGTACATGTAAGGAAGACTTGGGCAATTGTGGCCCCTTTGTCTCTAAAATGATTGCATCACTCAATGATAAATGTGTTTGGCACTCTAGCTGAACTTCTACTCCTATTAAGTAAGAAAAATTAGTCATCTAACTACAGTTTAAACTTAAAGGTAATACAAAGTTTTGGTATGGGGTCATGAATTTGGTTCAAATGAACATATGTTGGAAGCATATGCGATCCTACAATATGCAGTGATCGTTGTCGCGGTTGAAATCGAGTCTACAGTTATGAAATTATAGATAATAAACTCTTTATTTTGTAAAGCGCCCTCTCAAGGTCAAGATATTAATTAAGCTATAAACCAATGTTTCTTGACTAATATCGACCGATTAGCTATTCCCGTTTGGTAGTTATATATCACAACTACATATTCTGAAATTTTCAGGGTCGCAGCTACCATTGTACGGCCGTATGCTCTATTTGAAATTTATCAAAAT
Organism: Strongylocentrotus purpuratus; assembly: GCF_000002235.5. NCBI lineage: Eukaryota > Metazoa > Echinodermata > Echinoidea > Camarodonta > Strongylocentrotidae > Strongylocentrotus > Strongylocentrotus purpuratus. Next base: position 1,066,191 of record NW_022145541.1, on the reverse strand, counting down.
TTACTGGGAGCACCTGTAAATTTGTATATTCAATTTTTCCCGAAAGCAGAAGTGTTTTAGGGGCTAAAGATTTTAGTGCTTATAGTACATCCACAGGGGCATCCAAATATATCAAAATTGTAATGAATCGCTATCCACCCAATTTTCAAAATTTCCCAAAACTTTGTATTACCTTTAAAAGCGAATCTGTTATCCACCTTTCATGCCATGGTGGGTGTATGGTGATTCTGAAAAGGCCTAAGTTTATCAATAGATGTGCTTTTTGTAATTGAACAAGTTGGTAGACTTTGTATTTCAATGTTTGTTGGTAAGTGTACAGTGTATCTGAAATTAATAAATAGAAATCCTGTAAATAAATCGGCACCAATAGGGGCTATGATTAAACCAACCCATGCCGTTGTGGATGACAATTTGATTAGCAGTTAAATGTAGTTACATTAAATTTACAGTTAACAACGATTGTTCATACCCCCTCGTAAATCTGATGTTTTTTGTGTTTATCGTTACTTCATGAAATGTGGACTGGTTGAAATAGGGCTCCTTGTTGATTTTTTTAGATATAAGCTTTTATAATTTTATTGTCACATTATCAAAAAACATAAATCGAGCCTACTGTAAAAGTAAAAAAAAATTCATGGTACATTCATTTTTAGTAGATTTCGCGCTCAGATTGGCAAGCACGAATTTTAGAACTTGCAAAAATATAACCATGACTTCTGATGCATGTTTTGAACGGGCTGAATTGCATGCAACCCGAATTTAAGAACTACCAGTAGCAAATAAGTTTTTGGGTTCGCTCACTGCGAAAATATAACAGCGTTTACAGTAATAAATTTTTCACATACTTAAGAAAATTACAAAATCTAGTAAATGTGTATTGAATCATACAAATTTATTCAGGCCAATAGGAGACTTTAAAGGGAAAGTCCACCCCCAAATTAAGTTTGTTTCGATAGAGGCAGAATAATAAGAAAATCAGGTGAGTGAAAGTTTGAGCAAATTCTGAATGAAAATAAGAAAGTTATGAATTATTGAAGTTGTGATCAATCAAATACAAATTGGCAACTCTGTGACTTATTATACAAGCTCTCCTTTATTTGCTTTATGCATAATATTCCATAAAATCATGTTTTCTTCGTTATTGATGACGGAATATATATTTGTTCCTTGCAGGGGGAGTATAGAAACATATTTGCAATTATTATATTTAGGGTGCATGTATGGTTGAAATTTTTCTTGAGGGAATATGAAAATTTTAGATTTTTTTAGTACTGAGCAAATGGAAGTTGAGCTCGCATGATACGTCATAGAGTTGCCAATTTGTGTTTGATTGATCACAACTTCAAAAATCCTAACTTCCTTATTTTTAATCGGAATTTGCTCAAACTTTCACTGACTTGTTTCTCTCATTTTTCTACTCCTATTAAAACTAACTTAATTTCAGGGTGGACTTCCCCTTTAAATACTGTCGACAATGTATACATACACATGTAGCTTTTGAACGCAATAAATGAATGCATACACATGAACTGTAACTGAGCATTGCAACATGGTCAGTGTATTTTCAATTTAATTTGGATATGTTTATGTAATGTTGCATTTCTAGAAATGAGAAAAAAAGTTTGGAAGCCTTATTATGAATTTGTTTCAGGTGAACTCTCCATCACCTCAAGCGAATTATGAAATGTTGATGACGGCTTTGTGTGGTCTGATGTGCTTGGGTGGTGTTGGTGTTGGTATTATTGGATATCCAGACCTCTGGATAACCTTTACTTGAGCCCTCCACTTATTGATCATAGCACCATGCTTGTACTTTAACTAAATGCATTCTCGCTCTCTCTCTCTCTCCCATCCTCTTTTTCTCTTTGTCTCTCCCTTCCTCTCCCCCTCCCCCTCTCTCCTCACCCTCTCCCCTTCTTGTCTCCCCTTCTTTCCCTCTCCCCCTCCCCTTTCTCGCTCCAACCCTGCCCCTCTTTCCTCCTCTCTCCTCCTCTCTCTCTTTCTACCCTCTCTCACTCTCTTTCCCTGTCTCCTCTCTCTCTCTCTCTCCGGTTTTCCGCCTTTTCCCTCCCTCTTTTCTTCCCCTTCCTCACTCTCCACCCCCTTATTTCTTTCTTTCCCTTTCCCTCCCCCTCCCTTTTCCTGCCTCTTCCCCCCCCCCCTCTCCCTCCCCTCCTGTCTCTATCTCTCTCCCTCTATCCCCCTCTCCATCTCTCTCTCTCTCTTTCTCTCTCTCTCATTTTCATTTTCAGGATCCTACCCCAAGCCCCTGATGACTTGTGAAAGGTTGCCATGGTCAGTGGCGACCTGATGACTGATTAGACCAGCCAGCCGATGAGTGTGGGTGTGTTGGCTTTGAGTGTAATACCATTTGACCTGAGAGCATTGACCCCGGGGACTCCATCAAAAAGGAAGGAAGGAGCATTTACACCAGATCAACTGTCCATCCGTCTGCATCCAGCCAATGCGAGGTATATCTCCAGTAATTGAGCTGGTGAGTTGAGGGAGGTAATAGCAGGCAAGTCCATCATTTGATATGCAGCCACTTGTAGTAGTAACATCCTGTAAAAGAAGAGCATCTCTCTGTAGAGTTTCATTCAAAGGATTGTTGTTGAATTCTAGTAAGGACTGTGGGAAGACAAAACATTCATTTTGTCAAGGTACTTCAATAATTTGAGCTCCTGTTTGTTCAATGTATGCATCTGAACTATCCAGTACAAGATGGGCATTGTACTTACATGTAGGGTCAGGTCTGCAGAGGGTGTCCACACTGGTTTCTCCAAATGATTCTTGATGCCTGCAAGTCTTCTTAACTGCATTTTTCTTGTGTTTGGGGAAATACATGTAGTTTTCTGAACTCTGCAAATCGCAGTGAAACACCCAGATGTTACTTTGAATTCAACTTTGTTTATAATATATCATTGCACAATACATACACTGTATGTTTCTTGCAAATATCCCTCTATGCCTTTTAGCCAATATTACTGTTGTTTTCATTTTTAATTCATCACTTGTACTGAACCTGTTTGATCTTTTACATTTCTTCTCTGAAGCTCTGAAGATCTGAAAGGCTGTATTGGTGCTTCATCCGTTCATCTCTTTGCCAATGTTGATTCGTCATGTGTTGTCTGATCTATTGTGCTGCAGCCATACTTGCCTTTGCCATCATTGCCCGGCTTATCGAGAGGCATCTAAGGAAACCCTACGTTGACAGACTCACAGAAAAGTAAGTGTGTTCTCTACTCATTCTGCAATGTGCTTTTCCTGCAAGTTAAAAAAGACTATATTTCTTGAGTGACTATGAGTATGAGGATGTATCAGCAGCGTTAATTTTTTTAATACAATTGTGATGCTGTATTAAAGTGAAATGTGCTTCAAATTTCTGTATCTTATTCTTAATACACAAATCTCTGTAAATACGCATAGGATCTACACGCAGTGACCATTCACGCGTTTTAAACAAATGTGGCTTCTTTTATTTTATACGGTGGTTTACCGCATTACATCTGTAGAAACAAAAATTGAGATTGAGATGGACAGAGATAGGGGTTGAAAATTGGGGAAAATCTGATGTAGTATAGCTCTGCTGTATATGTACAGCTGCCAGATGGTTATTCTATCAGGGGCATGTTCATACAGTGAGGCTACCATGTTCACACTTGCTAGACATTACCTTTAATGTACATGCACAGGAATACACCTGTTAATGTACACTATTATCCCTCAAAGCAGGGCCCACACTAACAGCTATTCTTATTAGGGTTCAGATTGACCTATCTTTGTTTTTGAGTATGCTATACCCCCAGTGTATAGTTTAAAATTTGATTTTGTAGAGGGAAATTTGTAGGATTTATAATTTGTACCAGGTTGGCAATTGATTGCTAATATTTTCAATTGACACTGATGTATTTTCAGTTGATTGTATGATCGATCACTCAATCGTACAATTGATTGCTAAGCTTTGTGTTTAATACAGGACCCTGTTCCAGAGCTCTACTGAAACCTTACCAAGATTGCTTGGGTTTTTCTTGATGTTTCATTGTTTGTTTGTTTTGTTGTTATTAGTGTTTTTCTTTTCTTCAACATTAGTTGTTCCCCCCCTCCCCTCCCCTCCCTGCCTGTGTTTCATTGTACATGCAGGGCCCCGTCTTACAAAGACTTACGTTGATCCAAATCAATCGCAAGTTTGCAGTCTCCTATCCCACATAGTTGTGATTGATATCAATCGCAACTTATATCAACTCTTTGTAAGACGGGGGCCCTGGTCTTCATTGTACAGTGTACAAATACACATTGAATTGAATGACCTGGGATATTCACAGACAGACATACATACACATGTACATCTATGGCTTCTATTTGGAGCAACTCTGCCATTGTACCCTTTGAGGTTGGGCTTGCTTGGTTATTGAATAACTTCTTGACGTCCATAAAGAACAAGGGTACTGAGTTATTGAGAGAACACAATTGAATTATTGATATGGTTCGCTGAGTAGTAACCAACATGTAGAAAGTTCAATAGTTCAATAGCACTTCTTATACTGTACATTGTATGTGTGTGTTTACTGTTTGCACGTTACATAGTCGTACACCTGTATGCCCTACAGTATGTGTGGTATAGTGTCAAATCTCTACACACACGACACACAAGATACATCACTTGATCATTATTTTTTAATATATAAGAAATGTTTTGTTACTTCTTTTTTTTAAATGATGAAACATACATTGTAATAATATGGTTTTTGTAAGGTTGGTCACTTTGCATTGACGGTTCTTCTTAATTTTATTTGTTAAGTGTCCAATGCTATTGATTCCGATCAATATATGATTGAATTATTTCTTGATTTAAGCAAGGAAAATGATACTTTCGATCATGTTACATGTACATGTATATCAATCAAAAAAAAAATTGACTTTTTTTATTTTAAGCTTATCAGGGAATGGTAGCATCATCTGAGCTATAGTGAACCAATTTGATTGGCCTATTGCGAACTCTCCCTACAGCACAGGGACTGCTGGTGTGACCAGCTGTTAAGCCTATTGAGGCCTGGGGAGGGGGGGGGGGGACATTTTGCCCCCCCCCCCTTCCCCCGCTAAAGATCTCAAATACCCTGGCCTAATTAGGGTTAACTTATCAACAATAATCTGTTGATACCTGAAGTGGCTATTGTTAACAATTGCAAAATAAATAGTACCAACAATTATTATACAGTAAATGAGTATACTGTATACATGCTAAAATGGTTTAACACTGAACAAGAGTCAGAAAGTGAATGACCTTTCAAAAACCGTATATTTTTAGAATTGTTCCATGAAGAATGGAGGGGTCTCTGTGTTGCAAGGGGAACGGGGGTTATAGAGACATTTACTGCCACAATTCTTTAAACCATACATGTACGAGCCAAATATTGTCAATTGATCAGTGTACAATACTCTTAAATTGCTCTTTTTTAGTAAACTTGCAAAACAAGTTCTGAGATCACTTTTGAAAAGAATTGTAGCTTTTTAAACGATAAAAAGGAAAATACTCAAAGTACATTTCAATTTGAATATCGGTAGGTACTTAAATTTTGAGGTGAATAAAGACGGTTAACAGTCTTTGCATTCATGGTCTTAGTACGTTTTGTTGCATTGTACTACATTTTTTAATTTGATTTCATTGATGTTTATGAGCATGATCACAATTTATTCGGCCTCAGGGAATTTTGGCAGAGCACATGAGTTAATCTCTAGCTTTGTAATTCAAGAAATTAAAAAGGAAATATGAGCTTTTTGATACCCCAGAGAATTAACTATTTTAAAGTCTGATCCATTTCAGATGCTGCATGAGAGCAGAGCTCTCTTTTGATGCCTTTGATTTACTATCTGGTGTTTTTTTTTTTTTTTTTGGGGGGGGGGGGGGAGGGGGAGGAGGCTTGGATTAACTGAAAGTAGTTCAGTTATTTGAACTTCATAAACATCATTACCTACACGTTACATACAAGCATTGTACATTGTTGGATAGTCTTATGATCTGTCATACGTACATGTATATTTATTTTCAAATTCTCGTTTAGTAGTTTGTTCCAAACAGAGCTTAAATTACTAGGCTGAAAACACCTTTGGTGTACTGCTGCAGAAACACATTCACAATGCAGTAGCTCAACATTACATATTAACAAACATGTACTTGTATATAGCCAATTGGCCATTGTGCACAATTTCCAAACTGGTAATTTATATTTATGTAAATAGTACACACACCCCTACTTGTACTTCAACCTTTGCATGTTAAATCAAGTGAAATTTATGAAAGTCTTATCTGCATTGTTTCAAAAGACAGTCATACATATCAGTGATTATCACTGTTTATAGACTTAGATAGATATACATTGTACATCAAAATGCATTTTAAATGTAATGCACCTGTTTCATTAGGATGTCAATGAACTTCTGATGTTTTTGTGAAACGCTACCCTGGATCTCAAGTACCGTACTTCTCTTTTGTCCCATCTAAGGGAAAGAGCTTCTGAACTTTAACCTGCTTGAATGAGGCAAATATATTCTATGATATGGTTCATAACCCCTGGAATGGTTCAACGCACTTTTATGTTTTCTGAACGGTGTACAATGTGTACAATGCCAGCCAACGTTTGTAAGCATGAATCTATTGAAGTCATATCTGTACTTTTACCAGCAATTTGCTGTTTTTGTGTATCATGCTTTCTCTGCTTTCGTTATTATCAATATTTATTTGTCTCTTACTAGCGCTTACTAGCTCTTACTAGTGCAACAATTTCTCACAGCTCCAATGTGTCCAGTGTATTTCCAAGGTGGATTGGGGGGGAGGGGGGTGTTAATGTTACATATATCTTTCATGTAAATCTATTCTTTCAGCAGGAAAAAATGTATCAAATATTAGCCAACAGTTACGTAAGCAGGATTTGCCAACATTCAGTAGATTCAAAGGTTCTGCAAACCAGATGGTCTGATATTGATTAATCTTTATCTTTGAATTTTGTCTTTCAGATACGTTCTTATAACAGGATGTGATAGTGGTTTTGGTAAGCTCCTTGTTAAACAGCTGGACTGCAAGGGTGTCCACGTCTTCGCCGGATGCCTGACTCCTAAAGGAGCGGAAGAAATCGACCAAGAAACCTCAGAACGTGTAAAGACCCTGGTTCTAGATGTGACAAAACATGAACATATAGAAGCTGCTTTAGAAGAAGTCGAAAGAACATTACCCAGCAATACAGGTATGGGACTGAGATGAAGATTTTATGCTTTCTGATTACAGGTACGGCTCCTGATCTCTCTCTCTCTCTCTCTCTCTCTCTCTTTCTCTCTATTTGAAATCATGTTCTCCTTATTCTTCCTCTTTTGAGAGCTATCGCGTTTGATTTAAATCAACAACTTTTACGCCCAGGCTATCTTATGATGTTGCTGAAAACCTAAAAATGGTTGTGTTTCAAGATATTATTTTCCTGTGTTTTATTAGGCTAGTACGTGTACCTTTTGGTCTTCATGGTTTCTCATTGAAACATTTACTAAAGGAACCTGTACATAAAGACCACCTGCCTATGAAGAATACTTTTCTTTTCTCCCTTGGGTGGTCTTTATAGACAGGTTTCACTGCAAAATAAAAAAAATATACATGTACAGGAAACACTGTATGGAATCACCCAAGAGTTGAATTACAGCACAGTGCACTCTTAATGGCCTGTACCACAGATAACTGGCAGACTTCCAAGAGGCACTTATTAAACTTGCTAAATTGACCGATTTGAATGTCAAATTATTGACCTTGATTTTCTCATTAAATTGTGAGGTTGTGGCTTAGGGTCTAAAGGGATGGCATCCTTCCAAATTTCCCGATAGATGAGTTAAAAATGTTGTTTTTAAACAGGTAGTAATGCTATTGGAACTAGCAATATACCGGACCTTGTGGTATGGGGCACACTAAATATGATATTGATTAATGACTTCGTTTACCTATCAAAAATATTTACAGTAAAGTGCAGGACCCAACTAATAGTCAGTAGTATGGCAAAACCCTCCCACTCGATTTTCCTTATAAATAAAAAGTCTGGGTGTTCAAAAACAATGTCAGGAACTTTGTGGTTTGCTGATAGGCGCCATGTTCATGTACTTTGACTTTTGTAATTGTTTTTGTATTAGTCATATATTAAAGTTGACCTTAATGGCAGTCAAACCTGTCTTATCCGCCACCTGTCTATAGGGGTCACCTATAATGTTCCCCTCTAAGAAGAAATATGTTGTAGAGCCTGTCTAGAATATTATTATGAGGAAGTGTCTTAGAATGCAAACAAGCTTCCTAAACATAGAAGGATAAGGTTACGATAATAGTTGATTGAAAATTCATTCATTTGCAGCAAAATGGCTTCATTGCAGAATTTTGTCCAGCATACAGTGTATGAAAAAAACATCATGATCAATGATTGTTACAGAATCAAGTCTGACCATTAAAATCCTCTCGCCTCATAATTCCAACAGGTCTGTGGGGGTTAGTGAACAATGCGGGATATCGGTAGCATGCGGCCTGCAGGAGTGGCATACGAGAGAGGACTATAAGAGAGTTCTTGATGTGAACATCCTTGGTCTGATGGACATGTGCGTCACGTTCCTACCGCTTGTCAGGAAAGCCAAGGGAAGGATAGTCAACGTGGCCAGCATGGAGGGAAGGTTTGCGCTGCCGAGTGGTGCTTATGCGGTCTCGAAGTTTGGCGTTGAGGCCTTTTCAGATTCAGTGAGGTATGTTCATCTTTTAGATAACTAGGCCCCGTCTTATAAAGAGTTGCGATTGATCGAAATCAATCGTAAGTCCTCTAATCAATCGCAAATTTGCAGTCCCCTATCCCTTATGTACATAGTTGCGATTGATATCGATCGCAAATATGTTGCAATTAATATCAACTCTTTGTAGTCCCCAACCTCAATGCAGTTTCTGGCATCGTGATTACTTTGTTATGCGCCTATACTCTCTTCAGAGTTTAGAAATTGTCCCCATGGAGGGGGAGGGTGGGAGGGGGGTTAAGAACTACCGTTGTAGATGGTAAAAGTTTCACTTACTCCCTAGCTTGGTTCTTGAAATAAATTATGCTTCATATCACAGTGGTAGTGCCTCAATACTATCCTGGTGTTATAACCTGAGGCAGAGTTTTATATTTGTTATCAACAACAAGTTCCAACAAATGATAAAAGCTACTCAAGTCATTGCATTTTATGTGCTAGAGTCAAATTCGTTATTGTGCATGTTATTTGTATAGATATGTTTTCTCATTATGGCTTTAAAAGCATAAAATGATTTCTCCTCCATGCACGAATCCCAGCTTTAAGTACAATAAAATGACTTTTCTGGGAAGCCAGGCAAGGTTTCAAATTGTTTACTTATTGATTGAGTTCACCACTTAACCACAATGCTCCATCAACCATCATTGAGGATGTGTGTGGTATCCCTTGGTGACCTTTTATGGTCAATGATATTAAAGTATTACTAAAATATCCTAGGTATTTATTATGTAGGAAAAACCAACCTTGAGAGGTAAGGGAACTGAACTATTCATTTAACCTTTTTTCAAAATTTGTTTGTTCATTCTGACATTTATTTGGGCTAGTTTTATACTTTATTATATGATTAATTTTTAGACAATAGACGTTTAGCCCCTTAATATACTTTCAAAAGGCAGATTATGAAACTATGAAATTATTTGTTTTTAAGATATACATTAGCTTCAATATCACCAACATGGAACCTACATCAAGCTTTTCCTTAAGGCCCTCTGCACTAGTTTGGCATGGAGGGATTAGACCTCCCTGCAAGGTCACTGGCAGGTGGTTATCTCATCAAATCAGCTCTCAATTAACATAAGAAAAAGTGGACCATGGGGAATCAACGGGTACTGCTTAGGCATTGTTGGTTGCATAGAGGGCACAAGTAGCTATAAGTAGTGCAGTGGGGCTTTAATACTAACCGATATAATTTACTTTGTTTCTTTCCTTTCTTTGTTTTGATGCAGGAGAGGAGCCCAAATTAGCTATCATAGATGAACCATCAGATATTCACATCATATTATTTGCCTGAATCAATAGAAATACCTTACATATCATTTTATTTATTATTTCTGTGCAGGAGATAAGAAACTATGGCATCAACATAGCGATTATAGAACAGCTTAGCCATTATTACATCATATTATTTGCCTAGATCACAACAAAACTCTTACCTTTCTTTCTTTCATTTTTCTGTGTCCTATGCAGGAGAGAAGCTAAAATGTTTCACTACGGCATCAATGTAGCCATTATAGAACCAGGATTCTTCAGGACACTGATATCAAGTAAAAACAACTTCACAAATAATCTAGACAAGGCCTGGGATAGACTCACACCCGAGAGAAAATCAGAATTCATAGAAGAGGGCTTCCAAAAATGTAAGTTCCTACCTGAGGAGAGGTGTTCATAATATTATAATAATAATATGTCTTGTTTACCCTGGGTAGCCTCATCAGTATCCATACTGTTCTCCCCGAGGGCCCTGCAATCATATTTTTACCTGGCTTTAACCGAGCTACCATTAAAAGGTGCTCAAGCATTCAACAAATTTCTTCCTACCAGGTACCCATTTACCTCACCTGGGTAGAGTGTGGCAAAGAAGATTAATGCCTTGCCAAAGGACATTAGTTCCTTGTCAGGGATCGAACCACGACCTTTGAATTCCAAGTCAAGTGCTTAAACCACTCGACTACGACACTTCTACTTCTATTGCCATTTGGTCCACAACCTGGTTGTCTACTACCAAAGTGGTCTATCCCTTATAGTCTACACCCAGCTCATCTACTATCCACATGGTCTAATAATCATTCCATCTACGACTATTTAGACTAATAGTCATTTGGTCTAATCTCCAATAAGTCTACCACCCATTTGGTCTATTGCTCATTTGGTCTAATTTCAAGCTGGTCTAATTCCCAGTTTGTCTAACACCATTTTGTTTACTATCCATATGGTCGATTAGTCATTTAATCATAAATAATAATCATCATAATTATTAAAAATATGTGTAGTAGACTTATTGATTGGAGATTAAACCAAATGGAAAATAGACCAAACAGCTATTAGCCTAAATGGTCATCAGACCAAATGGTTATTAGCCTAAAATGTTCGTCAGACCAAATGGTTATTAGCCTAAAATGGTCATCAGATCAAATGGATATTAGCCTAAAATGGTCATTAGCCTAATGGATATTAGCCTAAAATGGTCATTAGCCTAATGGTCGTTAATAGACCAAATATCAATATCAATAACGTTGTTTTGAATGCTTTAATCCTTAAATCTGCACGCCTGATTGGATGAACACTGCATTTCAATGGGCATTTCTTAATAATTTATGCAAAATCTGGTGTCATTTTCTAGCATTGTAAAGCTCTTCCCTATTTTCCAATACCTCTCCAGTGCGGCAAAACGTCTGTAACATGCTTGACAACCGAACATCTACGAAGCTCCACCTGGTGAGCGACGCCATGGAACACGCCCTCTTCAGTCGGTGGCCGAAGACGAGATACGGAGTGGGCTGGGACGCCAAGTACATCTGGATTCCACTGTCTTACATACCTAACATCATCAGTGATCACCTGATCAGTATGGGTGGATTCCCCATTATTAAGAATAACCGATGAAAGGATGAACAGGAGGGTGTTTCACAAAACTTGTCATCAGTGACAAATGACAGTTTTTGTTATAAGCTACTGAAATCCTTGCGTCGGAATGGTCATCAGCAGATTTGTCACTGACTTTTGTCATTTGTCATTGAAAAAAGGCTTTGTGAAACACCCCCCAGATGTTCTATCCAAGGTGCTGTGAATCAATGTACGGTTCTCTTCTGAAGACATTTTCATAGTATTTCACAAGCAGGATTGATATAATTATGCTCCTACCAATATGTGCTTGTGTGTGTAAAACACTCTGTCTCCTAAACAACAGTAACTTGAGAGAGTTATCCCCAATCACTGGCTCTTTTGAGCTGTACTGTAAAATCAAGAAGGTTTTGCGTCTGTGACACTTTCGTAAATGCTGCGAAAGGTCCAGATCCGTGAAAGTTTCTTTCCGTGGTAACCAGCTGCGGTGAACAATTCATAAAAGTCATATTTTACATAGGTTTCTGATTTTACAGTATTTCAGTTTCCAAATATTATGAAATTGTGTTTAAAATGATTATTTAGGATGATTCTGTAGATTTGTGGCCACGATTTATATGTCCCTTCAGAGACCAATGCCAGTTAATGGTAAAATCAAACAGTGGCGTGAACGGCCTGCCATAGTTAAAGTCACATAGAAGTCAGCTCTCATGGGGAATTTGACACCGTTCAGGTGTTTACCCCAAAACAGGTGTTGTCAATCACCAGGGTTAGCCTCGAGTTTTATGACCATTAGACCTTATGTAATGCTTTGCTTTTCCTTCGGCCGAAGAATCTCCGAGCATGCTCCGAGAGACCAGGGGGTAATTCTTGACTGGCCAAAGGGTTTGCTGTGTGCAGATTTGTACTCCCATTAATGGTATTTCCACCAAGTCTGGTGTCAGCGCATTACGGCCTTCTGCACATGGAAACTGACTACCCACTCCCTTTAAGTCCAACTTAAAGTCTATCTTAGTCTTTGTGAAACACTCCCCAGGTCTATCAGATGTGAGAGGTATTGAATGCTAGACAATAGTGTAAATAATCTTGTCTATTTTGTAAAGTATATTTTGATAACTGCCAAATACTGCCATTCTGATGTTAATTATGTTTATATGTCATATATTTCTATACAGCATAATATGTATTGATCTATTTGAAATGGTGCATGTATTACGATTGTAATGGGTAAAAAAGGTGAATTTCTGACTTCCAATATGTGGGGTATTAAATGTGTATGCACAGAGCCCGTTTACACTGCAGATGCCATTGTGTTGCAGAAAAATGTATTAGTGTACAAAAATAAGTTTATTCTGAGAAACTGCGCGAGCATGTAATAAGAGATAGAAGAGAGAAATATTCTTGTCCTTTTTCAAACCAACTAAATTTTAAAAAAGTCACGTAAATGTGAAGAATGTGAAATACAAGCTAGTTTGTTATTTCAGCAAACTTTGAATAGAGGACTGGCAACCAACAACCCGAATTTTCCAGCCAATTGACACCTTTAAGTTAGATTACGAATGTAGACAGGAGCATAGTACAGGATGATCTCGGTTGAGTGAATTATCCCGTTGTCTTTGCTTCCGTCGTCTTTGCGAAAGCGCTCTAACTATTGTCCCCCCCCCCCCCCCCCCCCCAAAAAAAAAAAAAAAAAAAGAGGAAAAATTATGATTTTAACTATTACTGTGGCTGGAAGATGTGGATTTTTAGTCACATATTTTATAAGTAATATAGTATTTCCTAACCATATAAGAAACTAAACTAGCATACTGAAGTGGATATAATCGAGGTTTAGTTTTTAGTTTGGTCAATTCCTTTGAATCACTGCCTTAATCTACATTTGCCACACTCCACCCAGGTGAGGTAAGTGGGCACCTTGTAGGATTATTCCTTGAAATACACTGTCTGTGTGCTGAAAACGGCTGCCGGAGCTAAAGCTAGGGTAATAATTTCCAAAGCTCTAAATGGAAGCGCATAGGGACGTTGTATCATAATGTGTAATGCCCTGTACAAGAACAGATTATTCTTATACTTCTTGGGAAGATTTCAGATTATTGGGTGATTTACTCTATGCCTATGAACATCTAGGGCAAGCTTCAGGGAGTACTTTCTCAAAAACTTTGGATTTCAAAAGTTCGAAAATGATTCTCATTCATTATTCGAAATTTTAAAAGGCAAGATGCAAACAAAAAGCTTCAGGAGAATCTTACATACCTCTTTTAAAAGCACCGTATGTATTCAGAGTAAGAAACCCAGATGCTTAATGGGCATGGCATTAAGCATTTTGTATTCTTGAGAATAATATGATAGACTTTCAAGAAATGAACTTAAGGGCAATTTGAAAATAGGCCTGTTTTCATCAGCTCGAGATTGCCAAATATCCCGCTATTTGAACTATCCCGATCGCAAATTATCCAGTTAATTTGCGTCTTCATCAGCCCGAAGTTGCAATTAGCGGTATTTTGGGTTGAGATACTCATCCCAAAGTATCTTGGGCTAGTTTGCAAAATATCCCGCTATTTGTCCGGTGCGTCTTCACCAGCTCGAAGACTCGCACTATGGGCGAACGCTGGGCAAAATATCTTGAGCTAATTTCTCGAGCTTGAGTTTCAAGTTTCGAGGTCAAGTCTCGAGCTGATGAAGATGCGATTTGTAACTTCGGTATTATTTCCCAAATCAGAAATAGCGGGCTATTTGGCAATCTCGAGCTGATGAGGACAGGCCTTATGGCATATTACTTAATCCAAACATGATTTATGGGGCGAATACTTGACCGATTTTGAAATTGACTTTGCCTTGATGCAAAGGGAAGTCTTTCTACTTGTGTTTAATAACATTTGAGATTGTTGAGCTTGGTTCTTCCATTGTAGTGAAGTGAAGGAGTGGTATGTATTATCGTGTGGGTTGTAATGGAGGGAGGGAAATAACCTAATCTGAAACAATGCGAGCAAATAATACAAGGACATTTGTTTTATGAAGTTTTTCTTTACAAATGGGAGAAGGGAATGAAATCTTTATAGAAGTTTATGAAGGAATGCTTATTAGCTGACAATTTGATCATTTCATGTTGTGTTTGATTTGGTTTTACACTCATTTCATTTCATAAACCCTTAAAATACTGCCATAACATGTTATGCAACAAATAGCTGTAGGGATGTGTATTGTAAGAAGAACGTATTGAAGAGACTCATCATGCACTAAACATATAAGAACATAAGTCAAATTTTTGTGTCTTTTTTCTACAGAATCATGATGTGTTAAACATTTTGAGACATGCATTCTAATGCTGTTTAGAGCCAGATTGTGTTTTCACCTGTATCAGATTAAAGTCTTATTGGTTCTTAGCAAACAGCATGTTATTCAAATAAATAAATGCTAAATTTAAATTGCTCAGTATTCAATATCCCAGCCATGCTATTTTGTATCATGAGGTCACATTTGAGCACGTTGGTCACACATTTGATGAAATAAATGGATCATTTAAAGCCTGTCTGCACTAGTTTGGCCAGGGGGATTAGACCTTCCTGCAAGGTCACTGACAGATGGCTATCTCATCAAATCAGCTCTCAATAGACCAGTTCATGGTTAGCACATTACTGCAATGACCCCGAATATCCACAGATCTTAAAAACATGAAGAGTTCCCACTTTTGAAATAATCACTCCTACAGCAATGGAGGTGCTATAAATAGCCTTTGTTTCCCCTTTTCAAAGAATACTTCCATCTGTGTATCATGGAGTGCACTGAATGTGTATGAATGAATAGTGTTACATAACTTTCATGAGCACGTATCCAGTATTTCGTCTCCGTGTATTTCAAAATTTGTTCTGCAATGACCTTTATCTGCTCATGCTCAGACTGCAACCGTGAACTGGCTTATTAACATTAGAAAAAGAGGATTATGGGGGACCAACATGCACCGATTAGGCATTGTTTGCCATATAGAGGGCGCAAATAGCTATAAGCAGTGCAGTGGGGCTTTTAGAGATAATGAATTGGCTTTCGTGAAATCGATGCACCACAATGTCAGATTGAAAAACCTGTCCTGGGGGGTGTTTCACAAAGATCCTAAGTTGAACTTATCTCTAAGTTGGACTTAAAATTTATGGGAAGCCATTAGCATCCTTGAAAATATTTTGTATTTTTTTTTTAGAAGTCATAAAATGTTGATTCAAATCATTCATATTTTCTATTATCATGGGAGATTTCATGTTCTTGATATGGAATTGATGAAAAGTCTAAAATACTCTAATTTTTTGCTTATGAATATATTTCATTTTAAGGCTCCAATGGCTGTCCATACTTTTTAAGTCCAACTTAGTGTTAAGTTCTACTTAGGATCTTTGTGAAACACTCCCCTGGTATTCCCTTTTGATGCTGATGAACAGTGGCATATTTGATATTTTACATGTACATATACATGCATTCATTGTTTACCAACTTGTTACTGAATTCATTGTTAACTTGTGAATATTGACAGTATATTTGAAGATGTACCTGGAGTAGCCATTGACAATTACAGCAATATCCACGTTTCACAGCAGTGCTGAATATTCATCATTCAAATTCATTACTAGAAGCAAGAAATTTATTCCTAGTCGAGCTAGAAACTGCTTGATCAACGAATCGTGATTGTGTAGCCTTGTATAGTTTGAATCACAGTCTTTCTTTCAAACTAGCTGTGAACTACAATATGACAGTACTATGCAATGATTGCATTGGTGTGAATAAGACTAGATATTGAATGCAACCTTAGGTATGTAAGAAAACAATCATTGTAAGAATACGATCATTGCAAGAATACGATCATTGCAAGAATACGATCATTGCAAGAATACAATCATTGCAAAAATACGATCATTGTAAGAATATAATCATTCCAGACTTACTGTTTTTGCTCGATGGGATTACAAATGATCCATCAAACTTATTTTCACCCTTTCCTGGACTTTCCAAGCCAGTTTGTTTCTAAGGATCCCCCACATAGTAAGCCCTCTTACTTTGCTGTTTTTTGTAAGCTGTGTAAACATGGCTGCATCTATTTTTGTTTAAAGAAATCAAAAATCAGCTAGAGCACAAATTCACTACCTTATAGTACGTCCCGTAGAAATTATGCTTGATAATGTGATATGTCATTGTCATGTTTGCACAATTCAATAGTTAATTGTTAATTATGATGTTTTTTCTGCCCTGGATGGATTATGTAAGATGGGAGTTTGAGGAATTTAATATTCTGTTTTGGTGCTAGAATAAACCAATGATAGCATCAGAAAGAAAAATATGTATTTAGAAGTCGACAAACTTCTGTTGGATTCTGTGAACATATATTTTCTATCATTACCAGAACTTGAGCTTGGGGCAAAGTAAATGTGCATGCATGAATATTTCATGCAAATGATGATATTTATTGTGAGTGCAAACTGTATCCCACCGACTAGGAATTCCCACCAATAGGCCATTTTCGTAATGTAACCAAATTTAATGCATATGTCTTTGTGAAGTGCCTCAATAAAAATTATTTCATTCACCTGATAAGAATAATAGTATTTCAATAGACAGAATCCAAACTGCATACATTATTTGTTGTCAGGTTGGACAAGCAATATGGCTTGACCTACCTAGCAACACTTAATATATGCAGTTGCATTCTGACTATTGAAATACTATTATTCCTATCAGGTGAATGAAATAATTTGTATTGAGGCACTTCACAAAGACTTATGCATTAAATTTGGTTACATTACGAAAATGGCCTATTATAGGAAAATATTTATTTCAGAATGAAGTTCAAAATGATAACTTCATTCAATTTTATTTTGTGAAATGGTAATTGTGTACTCCTTTCTCTCTCTCTCTCTCTCTCTCTCTCTCTCTCTCTCTCTGTCTCTCTGTCTCTCTCTCTGTGTGTGTCTCTCTCTCTCTCTCTCTCTCTCTCTCCCTTCAACATCTACGTCTATTTCCGCTCCTCCCCTTTATCACCTCTCAGCATTCAAATGTTCAAATGCAAAACGCAAAGAAAGCATCAATCTGTTCCACATAATTCTATTCTGATTATCATGAATGTTCACGGATGTGAGTTGCAGGCTTTTTCATGCTCCAAATTGTAAAGAATGTTTGTGCTCCAACATACTTGGGTCTTTGTATAGCCTATTTGGTAATACTAATAATAATAAGATACAAATAGCTTAGTATCAGCAATCATCTTCAATTTTTTTTTGTTTGAAGTTTTCTTTTGGCTGTAAACATTTCACTTATAGGTTCACTCTTCTTCCTTCTTGTTCCACAAAATTTCAATTACTGTCAATAAAATATTCAAATTTGTATGAGAAAGCTGGTAATATCTGAGGTATTATGATGAGTTGAATATAAGTTTACAAAGACGTACCATCTTCTATGTGTTTGTGTGGAGAATAACGAAATGATCTGTTGTCAAAATAACCCCAGTTAAGAGGGATTTGAAGGTATTAATCACAATTTTTTTGACAGTTTTCAAATGTTACTCACGCATTTTATCTATTCAAAGATTTGGAAACTTTGGAGCAAGGTCATTGAAGAATGAATCCTGTATTTCTATATCCTCATTGGCAAACGCATGCATGTAGTATATGCAGTGCGAGACTTGCATTAATATCTGAGTTGAGATGTTTTTAAAGACAACTGCCACCTAACTTTAGGCTGTATTACCTTCTGCAATAACAATTTGCGATTCACTTGATTTTTATTTTGCTACCCAAATACTTTGGACTGATTTTGAATCATTTTTGTATGAAGCAGTACCTGCGAAGCTGGATTTTACCCTCGAACAAATAAAACAGACAAAATTTCAGAGATACGAAGGAAACAAAAAATCAATAAAATTGTAAATATTTTGCATGATGGTAGATCTCAGGTGTATTCAAAATGTCAATTTATACTGATATATTTGTACATGTATGTAAAAATAAAATCTATGAAAATTGAACTTGTGGTGAAATGTATCACAGCATTGTCACATGGCACTCAGGTATTAATTCAAATTTACAAAATGTGGTTTGAATGACAAAATTACGATTCCGTAAAATGTTTGAAAAGTTAGTTTTGGGTAAATAAAATTGAATCATATGAAATAAACTCATTGTCTTGTTTCATCTTTAACCTGTTTTTTTGTTCTGAATGTATTTGAGTGAAATTTATATGAGAGGCAAAAAAAAAAGAGATCTGTGTTAACCAATTTTCCTCTTCCTTTTCCTCTTCAAAATCACATGGTATGGTCCCTTTGGTATAAATTAATGCTAAAGACCAGTTATGGTCATGCGATTGCATTGTGAAAGAAACGTTGTGGAATCAATCAGAAAAGGTTGATCATCTAGCATATAAGTATTGGTGTGTACTGCAAGGTTCTGGTATCATCAAAATGATAAGAAATTTGTCGAAGTCTTGGTAAAGACACGTGCGTTAAACCAAATTAAAAAAAAACATGTTTAGCGTCCTGTTTTTTGGAAAAATAGGAAGGAGGAGGCCCTTTTTTTTTCTCTTCCAAAATGGCCTCTCAAAATGGCCGCTCGGTACATTTTCCCTGTCAGTCGGGCGATTTTTCAAGAATAGACCCATTTTAGCAGTGTTTTTCATGTGTTTTTTTCTTTAAAAAAATAAAAATTCAACAAAAAAAATCCAAAAAAAATTCCAAAAAAAATTAAATATATGATATTAATTTGGTTTTAATAGAAACAGAAAAGAATGAGAGAAACAGGTCAGTGAAAGTTTAAGTAAAATCCGATTGAAATTAAGGAAGTTATGAATGTTGTGGTTGTGATCAATCAAACACAAATTGGCAACTCTGTGATGTATCTTGTGAGGTCCCCTCCCATTTGCTACATATATTTTTTTTTAAAGATCAGAATTTTTAATTTTCCCTAAATAAAACTTTTAATCATAAATGTACACTAAATATAATTATGGCAAAACTGTTTTTTTACAACCCGGTTTCCTTTTATGAAACAAATCTTTTCCGTCATCAATAAATATGAAAATGAGAATTCATGACATTTTCTGTACATGGTACATGTTTGTTTTTTTCTACTCATGGTATTGGTTATACCAGATAATTATCAGGGTAGACTTTAATTAATCATTGATTATAAAAACATGTGACTTCTATATGTAATATGTATACTATATTTAAGCTGAACATGCTTCTGGTATAGTTCTGTTGGGAATTGCCATGGGATCTCAAGAAATTTACATCGAAAGCCTATCTATCGAAGTATCTTCTCCCGGTTTGGAGGCTGATTGCCACATCTCTCCATTTTACTCTATCTTCTGCCATTCTGGAGCACTCTTGCAGTTTTAGTCCACTCCAGTTCTTGACATTCTCTTCCCAGTTAATTCTGGGTCTCCCTCTAGGTCTACTTCCTTCCACTCTTCCTTCCAATACATCCTTTAAGAGGCTTTGGTGCCTTTTAACATGACCAAAGTATTTGATTGATTCTACTAGTGCAATTTGTTTACGCCCTGCCATGTGCAATGTCATTTTGTTTGTTTTCATCAGTTTCATCATTCTTCTGTAGACTATGATTTCCTCCTTCTTCTGTAGTCTATTTTCCATGGCCTTGTTTATTGTCCATGTTTCTGCTCCATACAATAGGACAGACTATACATAACAGTTTACTAGTCTCAACCTAAGCGCGAATTTCACCTTTCTATTTGTGAATAATCCTTTCATTGCCAGAAATGCATATTGCTCCGATTGTCTCATTTTCGCTCGCGTGAACATTGCCAGCACAAACCACTGACCTCTGCCTCCTGAACGGATCATCGCCCATTCCATTCACTATCCGTTACGTACTATAAAGGCTGTATTGTCTGACCGTTCATGAATATTCATGTTTTTGCTAAACTCGGCAAAATGTTTGCTTTTACTAAATGGAAAAATTACGGTGGGGGTTGGATGAAATAGGCAGAAGTGATCTATGATAATTCATGCTTTTTATGTTTCGTGTGCTCGACCTATAATCTTCAAATCGCTTGGTAAACTGAGTCAAAAGTTAGACTTGTTTCACATGTGTATTATAGGCAATGACGAGCTTGCAACCTATTTTGAAAAATTACGGTGGGTGAACTTTCAAAAGTCAATGAGACATGAGGGCTCCAATGAAAGAGCTAGTGATAACGTACGTCGGGGTGGATGTGCTTTTCGTTTAAACAAAAAATGAATTTTTAACGATTTTTTAAAAAAACGTCCATAGGCTAACATGTTAGGCTGCCGACTCAGATCATGCTCTGACGATAGGGGGCGTTGTGAAATGAGACTAACCGGAGCCATATGTATCCAGTTTTCCCAGTCATCGTATACAGCTGATGCGTGAACGAGTGGAAAAATGAGCTATTCAAGCTCTGCTTTAATTTCGTGGGAAATCATAAGGTGAAGCTCTATAAAGTGTGCTTGAATTTGCAAACATAGGAGCCATGTGTATGATTTTTATCCAGTCCTGTGATTGGGACAAGGTGAGGCAAACATCATGAGCGGTAATCTTTAAAGAAGGGACATAACTCCAGCTGTTGAGGACTGTATGGTTCGTCAATAACCAAGAGGAGGAGCAGGGAACAGATACTACAAACGATAAGAGTAACACCGCTGGATGAGAAACGATGGAGGTAAATGTATACCAGAAAAGAAAGAAAAAAAGAATAAGCATGATAATTAAAGAGACGAGTGACTAAGAAAAAACGATGAGGTATTGCCATGATTTTTAACATGTTTAAAGGAAGTGTTTTTTGTTTATTCAAGCTATGCTTTAATTTCATGGGAAAACATAAGGTGAAGCTTTATAAAGTGGGGTGGAATTTGCAAACATAGAAGCCGAGTGAGGGAAAATGAGGGAAGGAAGAAAATCTTTCTTTCTTTCTTTCTTTTTTCTTACCAAATATGCTGTTTGTGTTTACATGGAAGATATTGACCGTTCCTCTGTACTCAGTATTTTCTTACTGGGTAAACTGATACTAGCATGTTTCCGAGTCTTTTTCAATTTTTTCTTTTTTTTTTAAGGAAAAATATGTCAGAATTTGTGTTTGTTTTTTAAAGAAGAACGAGTGGAAAAATGAGCTATTCAATTAGCTCTGCTTTAATTTCATGGGAAATCATAAAGTGAAGCTTTATAAAGTGGGGTGGAATTTGCAAACATAGGAGCCAAGTGAAGGGAAATGAAAGAAAAGAGGGAGAGGAAATCCTTCTTTCCTTTTTTTTTTTTTGTTGCCAAATATGCTATTTTGTTTACATGTAAGGTATTGACCCTTCCTCTGCATTCAGTATGTTTTTTACTGGGTAATGATACTAGCATGTTTTCTGAGTTTTCTTGTGTCAATTATCCGTCTGGGGTAAAAGGAGGAAATGAAAAGCAAGTTTCTTATATCTGCCGGTATATAGTTTGTTTGGTAACTTCAATTTGAGGGAATATCAACTTCTCATAAAAATCTATTATATTCCTTATTTCTTTTCATATAAAAATACGCATTCACATTTGAAATCGTTGAAAATATTGTGGTACCATTATTTACTGGGGCTAAGATTGGGAAGGAAAATTCACTTTGCTATTGAGAAAGGGGCGTTGACATTCCCTTGATGTTGTGAGAAGTGTGTTTATTGAACGTTGAAAGAACATGGTAATTATAATGCATTATGTAACAGATAATGAAAATGAGAATCTGAACACACCTGTGAACCTAAGATGAAAATGTCTCTTTTGAACTGCGTATACAATTTAAAGCTATGGGTGAGTAGGAATGCCTCATCAACAAATGAGATATGGATCTGAGAATGAAGTCAGGGTAAAGTAAGAGGTCATTACTTCCCCTTAGTCTCCATCACTGAGTGGAAATCATATGCAACATGGGGGTGTTTAGAGATGTATTTAACTCCTGCTGGAAGTATGCAGTACAAAAACTGTAATTATATTAAAAATACCATCCCTGGAAATGTTCATTTTGGAAAAGAACTGTTGTGAGAACTTTTGTTTTGCATAAATACATTTTCCAAACGGTAAAATATTCAGGAATGTAAAGTGAAAACATTTCCCGCCAAATCGTATTTGTATGTATAGATTTTACGAATCAAGAATTTAAGCCTTCATTGTGACATTCCATGAGATGTAATCTGGTTGAAAGTACATGTACCGTAATTTAAAGCACCAGTCACATAAATGAATAACATATAGTGATGTCAGGGGCAGCATTTTGAGGGACAAAAGGCTGTGTGTCTAGCAGTTCATGCAATTTGAGGGATTATCAACTCCTTACGAAGATGGATTATACTCCTTATTTCTTGATATATAAAAATACGCATTCATATTTGACATAGTTGAAAATATTGTGGTGCCTTTAATTTACTGGGGCTACGTTTGGGAAGGAAAATTCACTTTGATATTGAGAAAGGGGCGTTGACATTCCCTTGATGTTGTGAGAAGTGTGTTCATTGAACGTTGAAAGAAAATGGTAATTATAATGGATTATGTAACAGATAATGAAAAGAAGATCTGAACTTAAGATGAAAATTTCTCTTTTGAACTGCGTATACATTTTAAAGCTATGGGTGAATAGGAATGCCTCATCAACAATTGAGGTATGGATCTGAGAATGAAAGTCAGGGTTAACGGAAGGAAGATGTTATTATTCCCCCTTAGTCTCTATCATTGAGTGGAAATCTATGCAACCTTGGTGGGTTTAGAGATGTATTTACTCCAGCTGGAAATATGCATTACAAAAACTGTAATTATATTAAAGTTCAATCCCTTGATATGTGTATTGTGGAAAAGAATTGTTGTGAGAACTTTTGTTTTTGCATTAACGAATTCTCCAAACGTCGAAAATTCAGGAATGTAAAGTGAAGAAAAAAGATTCCCCGCCATATCGTACTTGGAGGTATAGATTTTAAGACTCAAGAATGTAAGCCTTGTGACATTCCATGAGATATAATCTGGTTGGAAGTACCATGCAATTTAAAGCACCAGTCAAAACTCATGAATGTAAAGAGAAAATAGTACCCGCCAATTTGTACTAATGTAGGCATAGGTTTGCCTTATTGCATTCCACGAGATGTCTAGCTTGTTACTTAATCTTTAAAATGTGTCATTAGAGGAATGTGAACACTGTACAACGCAAATTATAGAACGGGTTCCTTTTAAAGATATTTACAAATGGAGAGGGGGAGTGGTTTGGTGTGCATGTGTGTGTGTCTGTGTGTGTAACTTAATACATACATGTACATCGCATTTCTCTTTCCTTTTCCATTTGGTGAGCAAAGTAATCCAACTAATCAATAGCCATGAACACGTGAGAGGCTTCCTCAGCTATGATTGGTCCGCGAGAGCTGGAGGGCGAAAGTGTTTCTTTTGTTTCTTTTCGTCACCGGCTTCTCGTGGTCACCAACGCCGGACATGCTGATTGGCTGAATGGTCTTTGCGGCAGCAGGAGGGCGGGACGTGTTTTGAGACAAGTCTCGTCTCCAGCTGGTCCTAGACATTTCAGTTGATCGAGATAAATGGCATCTGAAATATACAACATAATTGTCGATTTGTTTCTGCTCCCCCCCCCCCTTTAATAGTAAATATCCATGTAATCTTACAATCTTAGCAGGAGGATTAACGTTAGTGCCTTGTGAAGTAATAATTAGATCTCGTCACCGGCTGCTTGTGGTCACTGTCTATGACGGCAGGTGGGCGGGACGTTGTTCTTTTATTTAGAAAAGTCTCGTCCCCAGCCAGTTTTAGACACCAGCGAGGTCTTTAAATCAACTATAAATTTTATATCTAGACTCTGTTTTGAGAGAAATTAAAAGGGGAAAATAAATAATGCCCTTTTACGGTTACCTTAAGCCGGTCGTTAACAGTGAAAGGAAAAGAAAAAAAAAGAAGAGGAATAGTTCAAAAGTTAATTAATTCGTTTTCTTAAAAAAGAACTCCTTATATACTGTAAAGTTTATAATGGTATCAAAAGCCATTTGGTGGGGTACAAGCTGTTGAAGCTTAAAGTATGCACGGGGTTTATCTATTACGTTCGTTTATTACGTTTTTTTTCTTTTAAAATATTATATATAGCCGTTTGAGCCTGGGGCTAAAGTATCATTAGTTACACATTATCTGAATCCGTTAATTATGAGGTCAAGTTATATCGTCTGGAGTTACTGTTTTATTTTCGGTGTTGGTTTTTTTTTTTTTTTTTTTTTTTTGTCACAGTAAGAAGACTGTATTAATACTTTGTGTAAAAGGCTGCCACGCCATGATTTAGAATAAGTGATGGGAGGGGTTTCGAACATGCCAGCATATATTATGCTTATGTGTATGAATGTGGTTGATAGTGTTGAAGGGTGGGGTGATGGTATGTGTGGTATGTTTTCCGGTTCCGATGTCTGCCTGTACTTGTTTAATTTGCAATCTAACTTGAAAGCGTTTGTTTTTCCTAGAGTTGGAAATGCATCAAGCTTCCCATCTACTGTGAAACTGTCACCACTATGTACATTTCTAAAGGTTTTTTGTTACAGATATAGATTCATAGTTCTTGATGTCGGTTAATTTAAAATTACTCTCAATTAATGTCAGAGGACTGAGAGATAGAGTTAAAAGAAAGAAGATTTTTCAGTGGTGCAAAATGTCGGCAAATATGATATTCTTGCAGGAAACCTTTAGCACAGAAGACATTGAATACAGTTGGAAGGGTGATTGGGAAGGCTCAATGTTTTTTAGCCACGGGAGTAACCACAGTAGGGGGGTTATTGTAATGTTTAAACCAGGTATTACTTTTGTGGTGGAAAAAACCTTAATTGACGAAGGGGGAAGATACGTCATCATTAAAGGCAAATGTCAAGGCGAAAAGCTAATATTAGGAAGCGTGTACTTTCCCACAAGGAATAAAGAAAACGCCCAATGTGATTTTCTGTCTGATCTAAATAAAATAATTTGTTCTGTATTAAGTCAAGAATATTCCTTGATAATTGGAGGAGACTTCAATGTTATTATGAATCATAATTTGGATTACATGGGTGCAAGTAATATTTCGAAAAGCAAATATAGGCAGGAGGTAATTCAAAAGTTACATTTAATCGAAATTGACATTGATGATTGGAAACCCATTTTTATGGGAATATCCGGCAATACTGCGAGAATATTTGTAATAAATTGTATCATATTTTTAGTAAAGTATATCATTTTTATTTCTAGAAAAGAAGGAACTTTGCCATCTGTACAGAAAACAGTACATATGCTTAAAAATTACAGAGACGAGGAATACAAAATAGCCTTCAAAAAGGGGAAACTGGGGATGCACTTACAGAAATGGGAACAAATCGATGCATTTTTACTTTAATGGATGTGGGTATTATTATTATTAGTAGTATTATTAATTCTCTCTCGTGTACAGGTGGACAAACCGGAACAGGTTGCATGCAGTGTGTGTGTCGGCGTGAAGGGGGTATGATGAGATGGGTGGGCTAGGGGGGGGGGGGGGGGTTAAGAGTTTGTGTGGTGTGAGTTGAGGGAACAGGTTGCATGCAGTGTGTGTTTGTGTTTGTATGTGTGTTTATGTGTGTGAAAGGTGGTGTGGGTGGGCTAGAGGGGAGGGGGGGGGAGTGTGAGAGTGTTGTGATAGGATGGTAATATGTAATTTTAAACCTTCCTCTACTGTTATTTTGATTATTCACTGTTACATGCAAGACTTTTTTTTTTCCTTTTTTTTTTCTCTATGTTCATTGATTGATGTAACTTATGAAATGTCTTGTATAAAAGATCTTGTTTTATATTGCTTATCTTGATAATTTCTTGTTATGTGAATTTCTTGTTATGTGAAATTGTGAGGAAGGAAATAAAATATCATTTAAAAAAAAATAAAAAAAAAAATATGTAAATTGTGAGGAAGGAAATAAAATATCATTTAAAAAAAAAAAAAATACACTATCCATAGCTATACACTATAAACCTTCCTCTACTGTTATTTTGATTATACACTGATACATGCAAGACTTTTTTCCCCCTTTTTTTTCCCTTTATGTTCATTGATTAATGTAACTTATGATATGTCTTGTATCAAAGAATTTGTTTTATATTGCTTATCTTGATAATTTCTTGTTATGTGAATTTCTTGCTATGTGAAATTATGAGGAAGGAAATAAAATATCATTTAAAACAAAAAAATCTACACTTTAAACCTTCCTCTACGGTTATTTTGATTATACACTGTTACATGCAAGAATTTTTTTCCCTTTTTTTTTCTATGTTCATTGATTGATGTAACTCATGAAATGTCTTGTATCAAAGATCTTGTTTTATATTGCTTAATTTGATAATTTCTTGTTATGTGAATTTCTTGTTCTGTGAAATTATGAGGAAGGAAATAAAATATCATTTAAAAAAAAAAAAAAAAAATATGTATTCCGAGCAATTTCTATTTTTATTTTTTATTTCTGCTTCGCATCTGGCATCATCGAAAGTAAAGCCTTCAATATAATGATAATAATATTTGATCAATGAGAGGTCTTTTTGTTTCTGCTTGTTTGAAGTAGTCAACTAATTTGTTGGCAGATTTGTTCAACATCCCCCCTCCCCCCTCAATCAAAATGTTTTTGTCGACGCACCCCCGCCCTTCTCTCTCCCCACTCCTTTCTCTGCGTCAGTTTATTAATAGATGGACAGATTAAGGTAGGGTTGTTATTATTTTTTGACGGTCTAATCTGTTTGTAGAGATGAATAATGATATGATTTAAAGAGGCTTCATGTATGCCTCGACTTAAGTAAAGACACACATTACTGTTACATCCAATTCCATTGCTTACTGGAAAATTGAAAACGGCTTTTAGGCAAATATTTTAGCAATGACCCTTTACGTGTTTCAGTTTATTACTCATAAATGAGCGCGACTTAGATAGAAAGGACAAAACTGGTAGGTATTGTGCAAATACCAAGCGCCGTAAAAGACTGTACCTGCATGCTTAGTGGGTTGGAATACGTGTTTAAGCGCGTTGTGGATAGAGAGTGGCGCATCGTTGGATTTTGCAGCCATCAATCGGAATATAACAATGAGATTAGATTCAAAAGGGATATAATTTGATCTCATTTTGCTCATGATCGCAACAGCGTATCCATGTTGATAGCGACGCTTTTACTCGCCCGCGTGTGGATTCATACAAATCCACCTTTATTTAAAATGACAGCAGCCATATGCCAAACTATGAGGCTTATATAGGCCTATAGTCTCCAGCACTTTCAGCTAGGAACGTCATTGAAAAAATGAACTGTCATTAAAATAATTATTAGCTGATTTGGGTAGCTGAAATTTCTCTCAGCCGCTTTGCCTTTTCGCCTGTCTGTGATAGCTTGTGCTTGCGACATGGATGGAAATATGGAGGGAAAACGATCTATTGTTGGAATCGTCATTCAGGTATAGGCGTGAGTGCTCGGTGTGCATATTATGTACGATAATTATGTATTTTCATTGTAAGTCTATCAATGGTCTGAATGATTGCAGGCATATTTACAGGACGACCTGAGGTAATGTTTCTCTCAAATCATCGACCTAAGTGTATTAAATGGTTACCATGGTTACCAGGCAATGCATTGCTAGGAATGATTGCAGGGCATGCATGAAGATAATATACTTAATTAACTACACCAGAGTATTATTATTAATAGTAGTAGTAGTAGTAGTAGTAATGGTGGTGGTATAGTAGTAGTAGTTGTAGTAGTAGCAGTAGTGGTGGTGATGGTGGTATAGTAGTAGTGGTAGTAGTAGAAGTAGTAGTAGAAGTAGTATTAGTAGTAGTAGTATTAGTAGTAGGCCTAGTAGTAGCAGTAGTGGTGGTGGTGGTGTAGTAGTCGTCGTCGTCGTCGTCGTAGTAGTAGTAGTAGTAGTAGTAATGGTGGTGGTATAGTAGTAGTAGCAGTAGTGGTGGTGGTGGTATAGTAGTAGTAGTAGTAGTACTACTACTACTACTTCTAGTGGTGGTAGTATAGTAGTAGTAGTAGTAGTAGTAGTAGTGGTGGTGGTGGTGGTGGTGGTGGTATAGTAGTAGTAGTAGTATTACTACTACTACTAGTGGTGGTAGTATAGTAGTAGTAGTAGTAGTGGTGGTAGTAGTAGTAGTAGTAGTAGTAGAAGTATATAGTAGTAGTAGTAGTAGTAGTAGTAGTGGAAGTAGTAGTAGTAGCATAGTAGTAGTATACATCACCATCATCATCATCGTCATCATTACCATCATCCTCATCATTTTATCATCATTCATATCATTATTATCACTATGGAGATCGAGGGGCATGTAAAATTCTAAACAACTGAATGTGAAACATTTACGAGATGTCTTGCAACAACCCCAGGGCAACAAAAGACTGTACACATGCGGTAACGCAATCACAATAGGCTTGCGTGACGCTAATGCTTTACGACAATAATATTTAGACCTGTCAAAAATCTAATGAAGAATAAACTTGTACAGTGAAACATGTCTATAAAGACCACCCAAGGTAGACAAGACAAATAGTCTTTATAGTCAGGTGGTCTTTGTACAGGTTCCCAGTACATGATTTAATGAGAAACCATTTTCAAGCTAGGGAAACAAAGAATGTGGTCTTTGTAGACAGGTGGTCAAAAAAGCAGGTTTGAATGTATATAATTACATGGACTCACATTTTTGTTGTTGACTGTCTGATAACGGAATATTACATTTTCAATTATACTTCATATCATGCATTATATTCCACATACTAAGAATCTTGCTCTACGATTGGTCAAAAGTAAATCACGTGATGAAAGATAGATCGCCCATTATTGATGGGAGAAGCAAAAAGTTCGTTACACTGTGTAGATAGTACTACTATCTACACAGTGCAACGCACTTTCACTGAAGATAGAGGTACTATCTACAAAGCGCAACGCACTTTCACTGAAGATTATCCAAAAGCGCACTAAAACAGGCGTAATTAAGCCCGCATTATATTACCAATGAGCGCAATTAAAACAAACACATGCGCGCACCGTACCCTCAAGGGGTTGGGTTAAACTAACCTTTTTGGTGTGAATTTGGGCATCGTGTATTTTATGTAGATGCATACACGTCCTTTTCTTTTTGTAGTTAAATTGTTTTAGATGTGGAATATTAAAGCAAATAATCACCTTTTGATTTTAGGCGATGGCAAACTATCACTTCCTCGTCGATCATGATGTATACGCTATCTTTGTTACCTTTATTTATAATGTTTAGGTTCCTTGGACACCCTTCCTCCTTGCATGCATTATAATAACACTAGCTCCGGCCTTTCATTGTCAAGGTATGTAAATCCCGATCGCACTGACTACGATCTGACTACGATCCGACTACGATCTAATTTTGGCAGAATTAGTAATAGCATTTGATACGAATATTCGCTCATGTAAATTCTTAATGATCAAGGATCTGAATGAATAATCATTATGATCTTTAAGCAAATATAAATTCCAAGGGACTTCAAGCTTCCTTGGAGGAGGAATAGCTAAATCGGCGGAGAATCGTAGTGACATCAGACCAATAGTGCGGTTGTCTACGATTGAAAGGCGATACGGCTTTCATTCTGACTGGAATGCTTAAATGAAGTACAATTCCGGTCGTTAGTATTCTTATCATTATTTAGAACCTTAAGAAAAGATGGTGATGTTGATTTAGATTTCGAGATCTATAATAATTGGCATTCATGTAAAGTCGGATCGCAGTTGGATCGCAGGAGGATTGTATCATGGGGTAATTGGGTGGTCTTTATAGACATGTTTTAATGTACAACTTTATTTCTTCATTAGATTTTTGACAGGCAGGCGTAACCATAGTAACCATAGTACAGACACCTCAAAATTCAATATTCTAATATTAGCCTTACAATATTACTGCTTGATTAAAATTAAAAATAATTAATTGCCCAGATGCTGTTTGGTAATGGCTTATCAATGTCGTGAATTTATATAGTTTTATTCCAATTTTTTTCTTCAAGTTTAGAATGTCGCAAAGATTGGTAATTTTAGGGAATCCGATAATGATATGGTAAGAATTCATTCAGCTTCATTAATTCCCCAATTATGACTATTTATCTTTTACTAAACCACAGAAGATCAGCGAGTTTCTACAATCAGATTTTTATTTTGCCCTCCTCCTTTCATCCTTTCTACTTTATTTCAAAGCGTCCTGTCCTAGTGGTTCGATTGGCCGACTGGAATACTGCTACACACTCCACAATGAGCCGTTGTCATGGCGACTCGCAGGGTCGCAATGTGGCTTTGATGGCGGTTTCTTGACCTCCATAGTGAACAGACAGGAGAATGACTTTCTTGTAGGTAAGGTGATGTTCAACTTTTTTTTTTGTTCTGCTGCTGGGAGCTTCGACAAGTAACATTAGTAGGCGTAAGAGGGGAAATGTATGTAATATTAAAAGGACAAGGAGGAGAAGAGGGCAGGATGCGGAGAAGTGTGAGGAGGAGGAGAAGCGGAGGAGGAAGAAGAGTAGGAGGAGGGGGAGGAGGGGGAGGGGGAGGAGGATGAGCAGTAGTAGTAGTAATACTAGTGGTTGTAGTATTAGTGGTAGTATAGACTATATTAGTAGTAACAGCTGCAGGAGCCCGCAGCAAATCTAGTAACGGCAATATGAATAATCTTTTAAATTATTTTACACTTTGATTCCTCTTAAAGACTACGGATTATCAAGACGGATAAGTTATTCTTAATAATTTTAAGCTTAACTTATTAAACACCAACAATGATGTATACGCATCACGAAAACGAACGAATAAAGATAAAATAAATCAATACATTGTATTTTTCAAATATATATTTGAAGAGCTTAATTCCAAAAGGAGCTAAATCCATTTTTGATGAAAATTGAGTTAACATTGTTCACTTAAGTACGTGTCTTTTAACAAAATGATTTACCTACATTTTGGGAGCAATTATGAAAAAATGAACCTTCTAATATCACTTTTACCTCATTGACTGTACACAATCTGGTAAACATTTCCTTTTTTCTCTAAAGTTACAAAAATAGATTTAGCTCCTTTTGGAATTAAACTCTTCATTTGTTGGGATCTTCCCAATTAGAATCCTTTGGAAACCTGACATCTTTAGCATGGATAGGAATGGATTCGAGAGGGCGCTGGTTAGATGGGTCAAGTTCTCAGCTTTTTTACAATAAGTAAGTCGATGCATGTAGTTACTAGGCTAGTAACTCCATGGTCGATGTGTGTAATTTAGTGTATACTTCTCATGTATTACTATATTAAAGCTAATCTTGAGTTCTGGTATTGGAAACGTATTTTGAGAGAAATTCGCTACGATTTATTCTGGATTGTTTATCCTGCAGTAGATTGATTATAAAGATTGAAATAAAAACAAACGCACAAAAGCTTACTGAGCACCATCTTCCGGATAACACCCCATTTTCCATTATAGTGACATGTGTTAAGTACATGGTGTCGGGCCTACTTACCCGTATTTTCTTATATCTTTCTTTGCTCACGATCATATTCAATTGCTTAGTTTGGATACATTTCTATAGAATCATATGTCTCTCTCATTATTAAGCCACTATATATTTCCTTACAAAATAGTTGGCACATGTCATTTGTAATCTTGAACATTCAGTGGAAGTTTCGTTGGATTCCGTGAAAATTCATTTACTATATTTACCAGGAGTCAAGTTTATCTTTGGATGCAGAGGAATGGAAATCACTCTTGTAGGAGGCGTAGCAGGGACCACATTCTTTGGAGTTAAATCCACTCCACATTATAGTGGAGTCCACTCTAAAGAAGTGATTGAATCATGGATTTAAATATTTCTTGCCTGGATTCCACTCCAAACAAAGTGATTCCTATTCCACTCCAAAAAGTGGACTTCCACTCCAATACATTCAGACTTCGGAGAGTATTTTTCAAGTGAAATTTCAAGTGAAATCACTGAAATGATATTTCCCTCTTACGGTCACATTCCATTGCTTAATTCGGATTCATTTCGATAAAATTACAGGTCTCTCCATTAGAAAAATATGTATTACACTATTTAGCTAACTATGTCATATACATTGCAGGTGAAATTGTCTGTTTATGGAATACTAATTTTACCTATCTTTTGGTTTATATATCTAGTCTATATAGTAGATAGAATTGGTTTATATCTCTTATTCTCTATTTTCTGGGACTCTGATCATGTTTTACATATTCTAAGGGCGCATATACACTGTTAACGACAGTGAAGAATGACGAATTGTATTTATTTTCTTTATTATGTATTTGTACAGCTTTAGATATGAGACATTGAGCACACTGAGTTGTTCAGTGATTGACCTGGATAGAAATGGAAGATGGAACGTCTCAAGCTGTCTAGATTCTAGACTCGACTTTATCTGCAAGAAGAATAAAGGTTTGTTCTGAATATCTGAAAGATCTCCTCACTATAAAGCAATCCCATTACTCACTCCGTTCTTTTGCCTCTACCATCCTAGAAGTCCCCAGAACCCGAACTACCCATTAACGGGACCGTGCATTATTTTGTGCATGTTTTTTCACCAGTCCTCTGGAACAAGCTGCCAAGTGCCATTCGAAACATTCAATGCCTAGAAACCTTTCAGAAACATGTTAAAACGGTTTTATTTACTCAGAGTTAAAAATGATATAATGGTGCTTGTAAGTGTCGGCTTGCCTGGTGATGTAAATATACAGTAGGCTTGCAGGTGCACCATGTGAGAGAGACTCCTCAATCCTCCCTCTCTCTCACATGGTGAACCCGCAAGCCTACTCTATAAATGATATAATGTTAACATTCTGGAGAGAGATTTGTATATTGTGTAGTTTGTTTTGTATAGCGCCTTGAGTAAGTTATTAGATAATTGCGCTTCATGAATATTTATCATTATTCATTACCATTTTCAAAAAGATCATAACACAAACATATTTAGCTATATACAATTATTAACCGTATCAGACATCTGAGCAGGGTAATCGCGTCGTCCGTAGTCGTATACCTGAGTAGCCTCGAGTCAGGCCTTGGGAAAAACACGTAGTCTCGTCATGCTACACCCCCTATAAACCCTTCATTCGTTCATTCATTACCATTTTCAAAACGATCATAATACAAACATATTTAGCTATATACAAATATAGTTCTGCTTCAAATATATTGTCATGTATTTAAGTTGTGGGGTAGTAAATAAAACGTCTTGAATTTTACAAAACGATATGGAAAAGTTATGACCTTTAGGAAAATCGTTTTCGATAACGTAGAAAACATGCTACAAACACACCAATGTTTGGTAACTATTCCAAAATAACATTGGTAGAAAGGACACATGCATTTTCCTTTTCTACCCAATGTTGGTTTGAACTACTCCATTTTCTCTAGCTATATAGTGGGAATACGTTTCTACCCAATTTTAGTGAATTGTACCCCCAACTTCCAATTGATTAGGTTGTGTTTGGTAATATGATTACTCTTCCATTGTATCTGCATTAGCATCTTATACAGTTGTAGACATGTTAACTGTTTTGTCTGGTTCTAAGACACCTATACCCCTGGACATCAACCCCGGATAACCACCCCCTAGGACGACTACCCCCGGGACTATACCCCCTAGGACAGCTACCCCGGGACAACTAACCCCTAGGGCGACCACCCTCTAGGACAACTACCCCCGGACAACTATCCTAGGGGGTATTTGTCTGGGGGTAGTTGTCCAGGGGTAGTTGTCCGGGGGAAGTTGTCCTAGGGGTAGTTGTCCGGGGGTTAGTTGACCGGGGTAGTTGACTGGGGGTGGTTATCCGGGTGTGGATGTCCAGGGGGTAGTTGTCTGGATACGGTTTTGTCTATTTAATTTAATTTATTGACATGCCCTGCCTGATTTTTCCTAACATTACAGATGTTTCGGGTGGGAGAGACTCTCCTGCGCCTACAAACGGCGACGATGGAGAAGAAGTGGAGGGATCATCAGGAAATTCTAATACCACACTCACATCTGTGCTCTCGGTGCTTTTTTTCTTCGTACTCACCGTTGGCTGCTCGGTAGGAAAATGCGCGGTGGGAAAGTGTTTGTGTAAACGCACAATCGATATGCTGGATCGATTGTGTAGCTGCATAAGGGCTCGTTTGTGCGGGTGGCTATACGAATGGTTATGCGTTATAGGACTTGCAATCCAGGTATGCTTTTATCGATGCTTTAGGTGTGGAGGCCTGTGCAAAATACGAGAGGAAGGAACGGAAAGGGCGGAAAGTATATCATCCTATGAGTATGATCCTGAACCTCGAGGAGCGTTAAATTGCTTTCGATGTCTAAGGTGTGCAGGGCTGTGCAAAAGGCGACAGGAAGGAACGGAAGGTGCGTCATCCGACGATCCTGAAATTCGAGAAGCGTTAAATTGGCATCCGCTAGCCGAAACGGGACCGGATGATCAATCACGAGCCACGCCATCAGCGCCCGCAGAGCCACACACAGACCCGCCTCCAGCGTATGGGGACGTCACATCTAATCGTCCGCAAAGTACGCCAACAGCCCCACAGCCGTCACCGCCGCGTGACAACAGAACTGCGCCTCCGTCCTACGACGCAGCTTTGAATCCAACTTTTGATATTCGACCTTCAAACATTAGAGATGAGACCACAAAACCCCCATCCTACGAGTCAGTAGCTAGATCTTAAAAGCAGTTTATTACAATTTGATAATGTTATAGTTTTTAGGGGACGTCTTATTCTAGAGGTGTATATATAGTTCCTCCAGGAGGAAATTAACTTTTTGGGGAGTCGTACTATTATGGATCACTTCACTGGCGTAGAAAATCACTTTCAAAGATTCAACCAATAGCTGAAATTTGACATTTTGTTCCGTTGGGGGGGGGGGGGGGGGTAAGGTCACCTTTTGTGGTCAGTCATTGCCATAATTTTTTTTTTTTTTTTTTTTTTAATTGAAAAAAAAAGTCAAAAAGGGGGGGGGGAGGGGAGGTTTCCTA
This sequence comes from Strongylocentrotus purpuratus, assembly GCF_000002235.5. NCBI lineage: Eukaryota > Metazoa > Echinodermata > Echinoidea > Camarodonta > Strongylocentrotidae > Strongylocentrotus > Strongylocentrotus purpuratus. The sequence goes on along the minus strand of NW_022145541.1, from coordinate 1,030,556 downwards.
AAAAAAACTTACACAAAATATACATATAAAAAAAACTCAAGGGGGGGGGGTTTAACCTCTCATACCAGAGGTCCTGTGTTTTGACACATTAATTCCTCTCTAGTACCCAGGTGTACCTTAGCCTTTAAACAAGGCCACATGCCTGGTAGACGCCGAGCGACTAAAAAGAGACTAATCGCGAAAACCTGAATGAACGCCAGTGCGAATTGTCCAGACCTGTGTCATTCGGTCGCGCGTTCAATCCGGGTATCTAGACTCATCTCAGCCGCTTAGCCAGAGTCAACGAGGCCTCGTCAAAAGGCTAGGTGTACCTGTGCCCCGTTTCATATAACCTGTTATAGACCTCACTTAAGAAATCCAGCCATCTGATTGGTCGAAATTGCAGTCATGGTTTTAGCCATTGCCGTAAATAAACGAAAAATTCCAAACCCATGTAATAGTTCTAGGGTAAAATCCCTGCAAAATTCCAGTTACCGGGAAAGTAGTTCAGTCTTGCTGCAACACCCATTGGTTTGAGCGAGCGCGTATACCATACATTGTGTGTGTGCGAATTGGTCGCTAGACAGCAAGAACACCAAAAGGTACGTAAATTAGTCTTATAGATCTAGATTGTGATTTTATTGGTTGCGATAACGGTGATAGAGGTATTGAAAATTGTATAATGCAAGTGTTTGAATTCATTTGGTGGATGAAAAGTTGAATTCTACGCCGTTTTGTGTGCGTCATTGCAGCGCTGAATTTGGTGTGTTTGTCGCTAATTTCTGACAAATTTAGATAGCTTTCCTGATGGTGTTTCATGCAAAATTTCTGTTATACTTATAAACACTGATTCTTGTCCTTACCTTTGACTTGTTATAGTAATTTAATAGATGAATTACTTGAATTCTGAGCACATTTCAGTAACACAAAAAAATCCAGCCCGTTTATAGTCCCACACACGTATTTGCATGTATACCTTGTGCCCTTACACTGCACAGTCTGCTGTCAAAGACCCCATTATATATTTTATTCAACAAACTAGAGAAACGTCAAGGTGGTTTCATCAGTTGACTCTTTTTTCAGTATATAACAGTAACAATGACGGCTTTAATTTTCGAGAAATAGTTGTTTTTATACGCTCTCGGGGAGGCTACAATCGAGCTATTGCCGTCGGGAAGCCCCGGGCATTAGCTCGATTGTAACCTCCCCTTGAGCTAATAAAAACAACTATGTCTCTCAAAGCAGTAAATATTACTATATTATCAATAACACAAGTGCTAAATTTCTATGACCAATATTCTCTTAGCCAATCAAATGTATCGATTTCAGTAGCTTATAACAGCTATTGTTACTTGTTATTGATAACACGTTTGATGAAACAGGGCCCTGGGAATTGCTGTAAAGTATAAAGAAATAACACTGCAGAATTGATATCATATTTCATGTTATAACTGCTCGGTTTAATTGGACATCTTGCTGTCGTTGTCTTGTATAGGCCATATACCAAACGTAATATTCGTAATGAAATGTCTGATTTAAAACCATGTCTGTGAGAATGAAATAAATTTCTCATACTTATCATACCTTACTATACGAAAAATGCTATTCAATTACTTTATATTCTTAGTAGAAGACGTGAACATACCCCCACCGTCCCCTTTCTGTTACTAGTGTTAAGAAGAGGAAACATTCTAAAATGTAATGAGCAGTTTAATATAAAGTACTATGGCAATTCTAATTATAAAAAAATAAACACCACCATTGCAATTATTCATGATCAAGTTAATTTTACGTTCTTAAATGGACGAATAGTTTCTATCACAAAATGTGCAAAGATTCGGCTTGCTTGTAACCGTTCAGGGCTTTCAGATTTTGCCTTCTCCTTATTGAAGTGTTTCTTGTGCTTAACGATTATGTTCCATGTAATTTATATCTTGTATTTGTTATGTGCATCCTGCCAATTGCACTCTTGTATTCTCGTATCCGGACATCCCCCACCCCCCGGATGCATTTTTTTCCTAACCTAGCCATCCTACCGCTGCATTCGATTGGCTCAATAGGAATCTATACGTCATGCGCTAATCATAAATATTCATGATACGCTCTCACACAGAAGCTGATGCGATAATTTATAAAATAATGAAATTTCATACCAAAATTACAAATGCAACAGCTATGTTTTTAAATAAATGACATTCCGAGAAAATCTGGAGGCTTGTACCGTAAACAAAAGACTACACAGGTCGTAACTTGTCCATAATCATTGCAACATACTAGTTAGTCAGAAATCTGGCCAACGCAAATCTTCCTATATTCTAATATTAATATGGAGCGCTAGGATGGCTAGGTTAGGAAAAAAGACGCCCCCGGATAGCCACCCCCAGTCAATTACCTCCTAGGACAACTACCCCTAGGACAACTCCCCCCGGGCAACTATCCTAAGGGGTAATCCACCTGGGGTAGTTGTGCGGGGGAGACTTGTCCTAGAGGGTAGTTGTGGGGGGGGGGGGGGGGGGGGGAGTTGTTGACTGGGGGTGGATGTCCAGGGGGTAGGTGTCCTAGAACCTGAATTCTACATGGCACTGTGTCATGGACCTCGGTTTCGAATGTTTAATTATTTTTTGTACTGCTGTTACGACTAATATTTCTAATAAATTGTCTATACCATAGTCATGATCATGATGATAGTCATTTTATACACGTACACAAATGATTTGAACCTGATAATTTCTATTTCTTTACTTTGTTTTGTTTCGGTTTTTTTTATACCGCTTTGATGTTTTGATGTAAACATTTTTTCATTGATATATATATATATTTTTTTTTTCTTTCCCATTTGCTATGTTTTCTTTATATATATAAATATATATTTTTGAATGCTTTTTTTTATATGATTGTATGGTTGATGTAAACATGCATTTTTAGTCTCTGGACTTTTTGACAAGTCGTGAATAAAACCTTATTTGAATCTTTAATCTTGAATCCTGGTGTTGATTACTTTGATTTCATTTGATTTCTGCATTTTTTTAACAAATATAATAACTTAATATCAAAGAACATGTAAACGTAAGGTATAATACAAAATATAAAAACTATAATAACTTTTGTCTTTTTTTTTCATTTTTTACATATGTACAAATAATAACGAGGCTTAATATTTCTATAACATATTATTATAAATTTAAAGTATTATCCAAGCTATCTGTTGAAAAGGTGAAGGAGACCGCAATCATAAGCGATGCTTGACTAGGATGGCGGCCTCAAAAAAATAATCTTAAGGTAAAACTTAAAATGAAATAGTGTTCATTCAAACGATCTTTGTGATCTTTGTGTAAGAGGCGATCTTAAAGGGCAAGTCCACTCCAAAAATAACTTACTCACAATAGAAGCAGAAAATGAAGACAAACCAATCAAAAAAGGTTTCTATTGAAAGTAAGTTATTTTTGGAGCGGACTTGCCCTTTGAGAGTAAGAGGTTTTTATAATCATAGTATACATTCTTATTAGAAATTTTTGAGGAGTGAAAATTGGTTTCAAAATATGCGTTCGATTCCAGTTCTGTCACGTTGGCAATGTGTTATGCATTCTTCAAAATCAGACAGACCTATTACAATAAATCTCCATTTTCTCTAAGAAAAGATTAATGCTAACGCTTATTTTTGTTGGTATTTCTTAGAAAAACTGATTCATAAGTGGTATTTGTGTGTGTATATTTGCGTGTGAACTTATTTTTTTTAAACAAACGTTTATCAATCAAATCTGCTTATAAATTTATTTACTCCTGGGCCCTGTATTACAAAGAGTTGATATCAATCGCTAGGCGCTTACGCAGCGGGGTGTTTTGGGGGTTGAACCCCCGCGCTCATTTTTGTTTATGTGTGTGATTTTTGATGAAACCCCCCCCCCTAATTTTTTTTTTTTTAATAATTTTTTTTTTAAATAACTAAATATCGGTCGGCCAAATTTGGACATTTCAAGGCCCCCCCCCCCCCCCGCTTATTCAGCGCATTCAGCTGGATTCGGCTGGCTGAGTCGTTGCGTTCTTGCCACTCATGCTCTCACTATTGGTCTCTCATTTACGATCTTTAGATAATATTTTTTCCTTCAGTAATGAACTATCCAACAAGGTAAATTCTGTAGATTTGTGACCACGATTTGCACGTCCCGTGAGAAACCAATGCCAGGAATGGTTAAATGAACTCGTGGCATGAACAGCCTGCCATAGTTAAGCTCGACCTAAAGTCAATCTTAGTGTTTGTGAAACACTCCCCAGCTACATCAGATTAATCCTTGATTTCAAGGAGATGATATCTGAATAAACAAAGAAGGGGTCTTTATTAATCATGGCCTAGCCGCCTTTTACATAGTAATTAGACGCCAGTATATACCTGCCGCAAAAAAAGACAAACTTATGTCGGCGAATATTTGATTAATGCGAAGTTATTTGCTTCTGTTCGTTTGAACTATTCGACTATTAAATTTCCTCGCTAATCTCTCCGACAACCCCCCCCCCCTTATTAAAAAAAATTTTCTCCACGCACTCCCTCCTCCCTACCACTTTCTCTGCATCATTTTGATATATAGACAGATTACGGTAGGATCGTTGCTATTTTTCTGAGAGTCAAATTTGTTGTGGAGATGATTAATGATATGTATTCCTCGACTTAAGTAAAGACTCATATTACTGTTACATCAAATTCCGTTGTTTAGTGGAAAAATTTGGGCAGTTTTTTAGGCAATACATCATACAACACATTTTTAGCAATGTCTATTTACATGTTTCAGTTTTACTTTACAGTTTCAGTTTATGTTTATGTTTCATAATACACATGAATGAATTTTACAATGTTTACATAAAATAAAAGGTACAAAGAACAAACATGAATTCTATTGTCAAATATAAGAAAAGAAGATACGTATCTCATATCTACTAAATTGCACGGAGTGTTGATTTGAAAAGAAAAGATTGAATGAAAGAAAAATTGAAAATATGGAGGGGTCAAAGGTCAAATTAAGCACCGCTTGTAAGTTATAGACACCACAGATATAGTCTTGGAAAATAAATGGTAGGCCAATGCATTCATGCATGAAACTAAATCACAGTGCGATATGCTACATGTAATTACATGTATTAAATTGAGAGGGGAAAAATGCTCGATTTTTATAAACTCTTTCAAGGTACTGCGTGGTTATGACGTGTTGCCAAAAATAGGACTTTGTAAATATTAATACAGGGCAAATATGCAAGTACAGGGATTTTTTTCCCCTATGATATATATATATGAGTATGACTCAAGAGCGACTTAAATAGGAAGCACAAAACTGGTAGGTATTGTGCAAATACCAAGCGCTGAAAAAGACTGTACATGCTTATTGTGTTAGAATACGTGTTAAGCGCGTTGCGGATAAAGAGTGGCGCATCGTTGGATTTTGCAGCCATTAATCGGAATAAAACAATGAGATTAGATTCAAAAGGGATATAATTTGATCCCGTTTTGCTCATGATCGCAACAGCGTATCCATATTGATAGCGACGCTTGTACTCGCCCGCGTGTGGATACTTACAAATCCACCTTTATTTTACATGACAGCAGCCATATGCCAAACTATGAGGCTTATATAGGCCTATAGTCTCCAGCACTTTCAGCTAGGAACGTCATTGAAAAAATGGACTGTCATTAAAATAATTATTTGCTGATTTGGGTAGCTGAAATTTCTCTCAGCCGCTTTGCCTTTTCGCCTGTCTATGATAGCTTGTGCTTGCGACATGGATGGAAATATGGAGGGAAAACGATCTATTGTTGGAATCGTCATTCAGGTATAGGCGTGAGTGCTCGGTGTGGATATTATGTACGATAATTATGTATTTTCATTGTAAGTCTATCAATGGTCTGAATGATTGCAGGTATATTTATAGCACGACCTGAGGTAATGTTTCTCTCAAATCATCGACCTAAGTGTATTAAATGGTTACCATGGTTACCAGGCAATGCATTGCTAGGAATGATTGCAGGGCATGCATGAAGATAATATACTTAATTAACTACACCATAGTATTATTATTAATAGTAGTAGTAGTAGTAGTAGTAGTAGTAATGGTGGTGGTATAGTAGTAGTAGTTGTAGTAGTAGCAGTAGTGGTGGTGATGGTGGTATAGTAGTAGTGGTAGTAGTAGTAGTAGTAGTAGAAGTATATAGTAGTAGTAGTAGTAGTAGTAGTAGTGGTAGTAGTAGTAGTAATGGTGGTGGTATAGTAGTAGTAGTTGTAGTAGAAGTAATGGTGGTGGTATAGTAGTAGTAGCAGTAGTGGTGGTGGTGGTAAAGTAGTAGTAGTAGTAGTAGTAGTAGAAGTAGTAGTAGTATAGTAGTAGTAGTAGTAGTAGTAGTAGCAGTAGTGGTGGTGGTCGTATAGTAGTAGTAGTACTACTACTACTACTACTACTAGTTGTGGTAGTATAGTAGTAGTAGTAGTAGTAGTAGTGGTGGTGGTGGTGGTGGTGGTGGTGGTGGTATAGTAGTAGTAGTAGTAGTAGTAGTACTACTAGTGGTGGTAGTATAGTAGTAGTAGTAGTAGTAGTAGTGGTGGTGGTGGTATAGTAGTAGTAGTAGTGGTGGTGGTAGTAGTAGTAGTAGTAGTAGTAGTAGAAGTATATAGTAGTAGTAGTAGTAGTAGTAGTAGTAGTAGTAAGTAGTAGTAGTAGTAGTAGTAGTAGTAGCATAGTAGTAGTATACATCACCATCATCATCATCGTCATCATTACCATCATCATCATCATTTTATCATCATTCATATCATTATTATCACTATGGAGATCGAGGGGCATGTAAAATTGAACGTGAAACAATTGAATGTGAAACATTTACGAGATGTCTAGCAACAACCCCAGGGCAAGAACAAACTGTACACAGTAACGCAATCACAATAGGCTTGCGTGACGCTAATGCTTTACGACAATAATATTTAGACCTGTCAAAAATCTAATGAAGAATAAAGTTGTACAGTGAAAAATGTCTATAAAGACCACCCAAGGGACACAAGACATAGTCTTTATAGTCAGGTGGTCTTTGTACAGGTTCCCAGTACATGATTCAATGAAAAACCATTTTCAAGCTAGGGAAACAAAGAATGTGGTCTTTGTAGACAGGTGGTCAATAAAGCAGGTTTGAATGAATATAATTACATGGACTCACATTTTTGTTGTTGACTGTCTGAAAACGGAATATTACAATTTCAATTATACTTCATTTCATGCATTATATTCCACATACTAAGAATCTTGCTCTACGATTGGTCAAAAGTAAATCACGTGATGAAAGATAGATCGCCCATTATTGATGGGAGAAGCAAAAAGTTCGTTACACTGTGTAGATAGTACTACTATCTACACAGTGCAACGCACTTTCACTGAAGATAGAGGTACTATCTACAAAGGGCAACGCACTTTCACTGAAGATTATCCAAAAGCGCACTAAAACAGGCGTAATTAAGCGCGCATTATATTACCAACGAGCGCAATTAAAACAAACACATGCGCGCACCGTACCCTCAAGGGGTTGGGTTAAACTAACCTTTTTGGTGTGAATTTGGGTATGGTGTCTTTTATATAGATGCATACACGTCCTTTTCTTTTTGTAGTTAAAATGTTTTAGATGTGGAATATAAAGCAAATAATCACCTTTTTAATTTTAGAATATGGCAAACTATCACTTCCTCGTCGATCATAATGTATACGCTATCTTTGTTACCTTTATTTATAATGTTTAGGTTCCTTGGACACCCTTCCTCCTTGCATGCATTATAATAACACTGGCTCCGGCCTTTCATTGTCAAGGTATGTAAATCCCGATTGCACTGACTACGATCCGACTACGATGTGACTACGATCTTACTACGATACAAATTTAGCAGAATTAGCAATAGCATTTGATACGAATATTCGCCCATGTAAAATCTAAGGGTGGTTTTCTCGAAAGCGGACTAACTTTAGTCCATGGTTTAATCCAGCGATTAAGTATGAAATGCCAAGTGTCCATATGAATATATTTTTGATTAAATTAATATGTCCCTAAATTATCATGGTAAAATAACGATATCATAGTTATATTGTTGTTTATTAATTATGTTATTATATTTTATTTTAATTTATTGTTAAATTAAACTATTCAAAAACATATTCATATATGGACACTTTGCATTCCATACTTAGTCGGTGGATTAAACCATGGACTAAAGTTAGTTCGCTTTCGAGAATACCACCCATAATAACGAAGGATCTGACTAATCATTATGATCTTTAAGCAAATATAAATTCCAAGGGATTTCAAGCTTCCTTGGAGGAGGAATAGCTAAATCGGCGGAGAATCGTAGTGACATCATACCAATAGTGCGGTTGTCTACGATTGAAAGGCGATACGGCTTTCATTCTGACTGGAATGCTTAAATGAAGTACAATTCCGGCCGTTAGTATTCTTATCATTATTTAGAACCTTAAGAAAAGATGGTAATGTTGATTTAGATTTCGAGATCTATAATAATTGGCATTCCTGTAAAGTCGGATCACAGTTGGATCGCAGGAGGATTGTATAATGAGCGGCAGGCTTAGCCATAGTAACCATAGTACAGACACCTTATCAAAATTCAATATTTTAATATTAGCCTTACAATATTACTGCTTGATTAAAATTAAAAATGATTAATTGCCCAGATGCTCTTTGGTAATGGCTTATCAATGTCGTGAATTTATATAGTTTTATTCCATTTTTTTTTCTTCAAGTTTAGAATGTCGCAAAGATTGGTAATTTTTAGGGAATCCAATAATGATATGGTATGAATTCATTCAGCTTCATTAATTCCTCAATTATGACTGTTCAATCTCTTACTATACCACAGAAGATCAGTGAGTTTCTACAATCAGATTTTTATTTTGCCCTCCTTCTTTCATCCTTTCTACTTTATTTCAAAGCGTCCTGTCCTAGTGGTTCGATTGGCCGACTGGAATACTGCTACACACTCCATAGTGAGCCGTTGTCATGGCGACTCGCAGGGTCGCAATGTGGCTTTGATGGCGGTTTCTTGACCTCCATAGTGAACAGACAGGAGAATGACTTTCTTGTAGGTAAGGTGATGTTCAACTTTTTTGGGGGGTCTGCTGCTGGGAGCTTCGACAAGTAACATTTAGGCGTAAGAGGGGAAATGTATGTAATATTAAAAGGACAAGGAGGAGAAGAGGGCAGGATGCGGAGAAGTGTGAGGAGGAGTAGAAGCGGAGGAGGAAGAAGAGTAGGAGGAGGGGCAGGAGGGGGAGGAGGATGAGCAGTAGTAGTAGTAATACTAGTGGTTGTAGTATTGGTAGTAGTATAGTAGTAGTAACAGCTGCAGTAACACGAGTAATAGTTATATGAATAATCATTTAAATTATTTTACACTTTGACTCCTCTTAAAGACGACGGAGTGTACGTCATTAATTTTCAACATACATACATAGGCCGTAATCAGGTTACATACCAATATGAAATATCCTTCAAGTTTGCGATTACTCAAATCGTGAAAGTTTGAATTCATCATTTTACAAGTTATTCTTAATGATTTTAAACTTTACTTATTAAACACCAACTATAATGTATACGCATCATAAAAACGAACGAATAAAGATAAAATAAATCAATACAAATATATATTTGTTGGGATCTTCTCAATTAGAATCCTTCGGAAACCTGACAAGTTTAGCATGGATAGGAATGGACTCGAGAGGGCGCTGGTTAGATGGGTCAAGTTCTCAGCTTTTTTACAATAAGTAAGTCGATGTGTGTAATTTAGTGTTTACTTCTCATGTATTACTATCTTAAAGGTAATACTAAGTTATTGAATTGTAAATAATAAACTCTTTATGTTGTATAGCTCCCTCTCAAGGTCAAGATATTAATTAAGCTATGAAACTATGGTTCTTGACTGACATCGACTGATTAGCTATTCCCGTGTTGAAATTATATATCACAAGTACATATTCTGAGATTTTCATGGTCGCAGCTATTGTTGTAGGGCCGTAGGCGCTATTCGAAATTTATCAAAATTTACCGGGAGCACCGGGAAATTGTTATATTAAATTTTTCTCGAAAGCAGAAGTGTTTTAGGGGCTACATTTTCTAGTACTCATAATACATCCACAGGGGCATCCAAATATATCAAAATTGTAAAGAATCACCATCCACCCAATTTTCAAAATTTCCCAAAACTTTGTATTACCTTTAAAGCAAATCTTGAGCTCTGGTATGGGAAACGTATTCTGAGAGAAGATTGCTATGATTTTTTCTGGATTGTTTATCCTGCCGTAAATTGGTTTTTCATATTGCTCCGGTTGTCTCATTTTCGCTTGCTGGACGTATATAGTAGACGACAATTGGCGGATTAGACGACACTTGGTAGTGAATTTGTATGTGAGATTGCTTTGCTAAATATAAAATACAAGAACTTTTTCCATATCTTTAAACTATCATTGATATCTGATAATTAAACAGTTATTAAAATGAACCTACCAAATTACATAATACAATGAAATACTTGACTTAAAGTAGGGGAGTTTGATGTGGTGCATAATTGCACCCCTCTGTAAATAATCGAATATTCATGTTTTTGATTACCTCGGCAAAATGTTTGCTTATCTTCAATGGAAAAATTACGGTGGGGGTTGGTTGAAATGGACATAATGGACCGATCAGAACTGATCTATTATAATTCATGCTTCTTATCCTTCGTGTGCTTGACCTAAAACCTTACAATCGCTTGGCTAACTGAGTCCCAAGTTCGACTTGTTTCACATGTGTTATATAGGCAATGGCGAGCTTGCAACCTATTTTGATCAAATTACGGTGGGTGAACTTTCAAAAGTCAATGAGACATGAGGGTTCCATTGAAAGGGCTAGTGATAACGTACGTCGGGGTGGTTTTTGGTAAAATTCTATTTACTATATTGACCAGAAGTCAAGTTTATCGTTGAATGCAGAGGAGTGGAAAACGACTTGTAGGAGGCGTATCAGGGATTCTTTGGAGTTGAATCCACTCCACATTATAGTGGAGTCCACTCGATAGTAGTGATTGAATCACTCTGTTTAGAGTGGATTTAAATATTTTGGATTCCACTCCAAACAAAGTGATCCCTATTTCCACTCCAGTACATTTCCACAAAATTTTCTTGTAATAATTTTATCATGTGTATAGTGTATATGTATATGTATAGTTACCAAGAAAAAATGAATTATGTACCTGCATTTTGTTGATACTTTATGAATAATATATGAAATACCTTTGTTTATCTTTTTGTTGGAAATGAAATCAATATGAATTGAATAAATATGAATTGGATTGACTTGAGAGTATTTTTCAAGTGAAATCACTGAAATGACAATTCCCTCTTATGATCACATTCCATTGCTAATTAGTTTGGATACCTTTCTATAGAATCACAGGTCTCTCCATTAGAAAAAAATATATTAAACTAGTTAGCTAACAATGTCATGTAATATAAACATTGCGGTGAAATTATCCGTTTACGGAATACACATTTCCCTATCTTTTTGTTTAAATACCTAGTCTAATATAGATAGGATTGGTTTTAGGTCTCCTATTCTCTATTTTCTTAGACTCTGATCATGTTTTACATATTCTATGGGCGAATATACACTGTTAACGACAGTGAAGAATGACGAATTGTATTTCTTTATTATCTATTTGTACAGCTTTAGATATGAGACGTTAAACACACATAGTTGTCCAGTGATTGACCTGGACAGAAACGGAAGATGGAACGTCTCAAGCTGTCTAGATTCTAGACTCGACTTTATCTGCAAGAAGAATAAAGGTTTGTTCTGAATATCTGCAAGATCTCCTCACCATAAAGCAATCCCATTACTCACTCCATCCTTCTGCCTCTACCATCCTAGAAGTCCCCAGAACCCGAACCACCCATTATGGGGACCGTGCATTTGTGCATGCTGCACCAAGTGCACCAAGCTGCTAGTGACATTCGAAACATTCAGGCCCGAATTCACAAAGCAAGGTTTGAGCTCAGACCAAGGTTTGACCTCAAACCTCCTTTTGTTTCGCCAAACCTCCTTTTGTTATTTACAAACCTGGTTTGTAAATAACAAAGGGAGGTTTGGCGAAACAAATGGAGGTTTGAGCTCAAACCTTGGTCTGAGCTCAAACCTTGCTTTGTGAATTCGGGCCTCAATGCCTAGAAACCTTTCAGAAACATGTTAAAACGGTTTTATTTACCCAGAGTTACAAATGATATAATGTTGTTAACATTCTGCAGAGAGAGATTTGTGTATTTTGTTTTGTATAGCGCCTTGAGTAAGTTATTAGATAAGTGCGCTTCATGAATATTTATCATTATTATTGTTATTATTATTATTATTAATATCTTGGAATGACCTCATTCCGACCTGTCCGAAAATATCAAGATATCCTTATTTCATTTGGTGATTGCACCTGATAACAATAATGATGATGCAGACATTTACAATGTTTGGCATATATCTACCCATTGTGCTCAAGGCGCTTACAATAAACAGATTAAATGTAATAACAAAATACTCTGAAAGTGCTTTAAAAAAACACTTGTTTTTAAAGCCCCACTGCACTACTGATAGCTATTTGCGCCCTCTATATAGCAAATAATGCCTAATTGGAGACCATTATTCCCCAAAGGTCCAATTTTTTTCTTATGTTAATGGTGGGCTTGATTTGATGATGTAACCACCTGTCGGTGACCATGCAGGGTGGTATAATCCCTCCTGGCAAACAAGTGCAGATAGCCAATACGTTTTTTTTAGGTTTTCTCTCCAAGTAATCTACAGTTTTACAATTTTCCTAGTACAAAAATGACGACGACAACAACAACATAAACACAATCAAGGTAGTATATAAAAAAGGAATTACTTTGGACGTAGGCGATACAATTCAAATCGAATAGCATACGGAACTGCAAAGGAGTGTCGAAGAAATTTGGGCAAATTCAAGCCAAATTGTCTCATAAGTTACACACCACATCTAATATTCTATTTGTATATCCAATCATTGTATCCAGTTCGCTTGCGATGGATCTTAAAAAAGACCAAATATGAAGTAATCGGTTATAATTGATGTCAATCTATGTTCATAACTTCACAATGCTTAGTAACATTATAGGACAGATCACCTATAGGACTTGCCTACCATCCATTTTCAAAACGATCATAATACAAACATATTTAGCTATATATACAAATATAGTTCTGATTCAAATATATTGTCATGTATTTAAGTTGTGGGGTAGTAAATAAAACGTCTTGAATTTCACAAAACGATATGGAAAGGTTATGACCTTTAGGAAAATTGTTTTCGATAACGTAGAAAACATGCTACAAACACACCAATGTTTGGTAACTATTCCAAAAAAACATTGGTAGAAAGGTCACATGCATTGTCCATTTTTACCTAATGTTGGTTTGAACTACTCCATTTTCTCAAGCTGGTGTAAATACGTTTCTACCCAATATTGGGTAAATTTTACCCCCTACTTCCTTTTGCGAAACATAGCTTTTAGCATACCTGTTCCCAATTGATTAGGTTGTGTTTGGTAACATGGTTACTGATTTTAACTGTTTTGTCTATTTAATTTCATTTATTAGCATGCCCTGCTGTTTTTTCTTAACATTACAGATGTTTCGGGTGGAAGAGACTCTCCTGCTCCTACAAACGGCGACGATGAAGAAGAAGTGGAGGGATCATCAGGAAAGTCTAATACCACACTCAAAACTGTGCTCACGTGGATTGGCGTCACCGTGGCCCTCGTGGTCATCGCTAGTTGCTCGGCAGGAAATGGCGCGGTGGGAAAGTGTTTTTGTAGCTGCTTTATCGATATGCTGGCTGGATTGTGTGGCTGCATAATCAAAATTCCGACTCGTTTGTGCGGGTGGATATATGAATGGTTATGCGTTATAGGACTTGCAATCCAGGTATGCTTTTATCGATGTCTAAGGTGTGGAGGCTTGTGCAAAAGGCAACAGGAAGGAACGGAAAGGGCGGAAAGTATATCATCCTATGAGTATGATCCTGAACCTCGAGGAGCGTTAAATTGCTTTTATCGATGTCTAAAGTGTGCAGGGCTGTGCAAAAGGCGACAGGAAGGAACGGAAAGTGTGTCATCCAGTGATCCTGAAATTCGAGAAGCGTTAAATTGGCCTCCGCTAGCCGAAACAGGACCGGAGGATCAATCACGAGCCACGCCATCAGCGCCGGCAGAGCCACACACAGACCCGCCTCCAGCGTATGGGGACGTCACATCTAATCGTCCGCAAAGTACGCCAACAGCTCCACCGCCGTCACCGCCTCCTGACAACAGAATTGCGCCTCCGTCCTATGACGCAGCTTTGGATCCAACTTTTGATATTCGACCTACAAACATTAGAGATGAGACGACAGCAACCCCATCCTACGAGTCAGTAGCTAGATCTTAAAGCAGTTTATAATAATTTGATAATTTCATAGATTTTAGTGGACGTCTCATCCTAGAGATGGTATAGTTCCTCCAGGGGGGTGTTTCACAAAGATCCTAAGTTGAACTTATCTCTAAGTTGGACTTCAAAATTATGGAAAGCCGTTAGCATCTTTGAAAATATTTAGTAAAAAAAGTTATTTAAAAACGCATAAAATGTTGATTCAAATCATTCATACTTTGTATTTTCAAGGAGATTTCAAGTTCTAGATGTGAAGTTTATGAAAAGTCTAAAATACTTAATTTTGTGCCTTTGAATATATTTAATTTTAAGGCTACGAAAGGCTCTTCATAATATTTAAGTCCAACTTAGAGTTAAGTTCAACTTAGGATCTTTGCGAATCACCCCCAGGACCTATACGGTTCGTTCGAGCTTCCTTTACTCTTTAGGAGAGGAGATCAACTTTCTGGGGAGTTATATTATTATTATTATGGATCACTTCACTGGCGTGGAAAGCCACTTTCAAAGAGTAATTCAGCCAATAGCTGGAGTGGAATCCACTATTTTTTTGGAGTGGATTTAATTCTGAAGGAAGTGTTCCCAAAAATTATGACTCGTCAAAAAGTGGATTCTACTTATCATGCATCAAGAGAGTAGAATCTTCCAAAGATGAACTAGAGGCTAAAGATCGAGGACCGTCTTTGGCCCACAAAAGACTTCCAAACATTGGGGTCCCACTACTTAAAGTGACTCGGTTACATTGCCTCAGGTTCTCAAACAGAATCCTGGATTTAGCTCATGCTGCAATCACATTATAAGGCCAGTCAGGAATCCCAATCCCATGACTTTTATAAGCCGATCGCCTGTCTGACTATCAAGATATTTATGATTGGAAATCGAAATTTCATTTTTCGTTTTCCTAACGGTTTTTATAACACTACAGTCTATTGGGGGAAATGAGTGTGGTAAAACCGGTCCCTCAAAGATTTCTACTTTTTTGAGGCACTTCATGATCATTTTGAAGCGCAATTTTGTTCAGGGCTTCAATATTACATATCACAGACACTGCTGACACGTAGGGCCATGTATCTCAGATTTAACATTGTTAAAAGATGCCTTTAATCTATTCCAAATCTGGCTTTGAGTTCTCGAAGTTTGTCTTAGATGTAATTGTATAACTCAAAGTTAATTGCAATCAGCCAAAATCCACCAAGAGACGTTGCGATCCTCCATGCATGGGAGCACTGTGGTACATGTACATTGTTCAAGGGACTACTCTCATACCAGAGGTCCTGTGTTTTGCCACATATTGGGGACTTTTAGATTTGCACGTCGACATAGTGGACTGCTACGTGTGACGTCCTTTTAAGACACTAAACGGATGTCACCCGTAGCAGTCCACTATATGTCGACGTGCAAATCTTAAAGTCCCTATTCTTTCATCTCTAGTATCCATGTGTACGTTGGTACCTGGGCCCTGCTTCATGTAACATGTTAACAATAACACTAGTGCTAAATTTCTATGACCAATATTCTCTTAGCCAATTAAATGTATCGATTTCAGTAGCTTATAACAGCTATTGTTACTTGTTACTGATAACAAGTTTGATGAAACAGGGCCCTGGGAATTGCTATAAAGTATAAAGAAATAACACTGCAGAATTGATGTAATATTTCATGTTATAACTGTTCGATTTAATTGGACACTTTGCTGTCGTTGTCTCATAGAGGCCATATACCAAAGGTAATATTCCTAATGAAATGTCTGATTTAAAACCGAAATTTATGAAAATCAATTACCCCTACCGTTCCCTTTCTTTTACTAGTGTTAAGAAGAAGAACATTTCTTCAAAAAATAATGAGCAGGTAGAAAGTACTATGGCAATTCCAATTTTACAAAATAAACAGCACAATTGCAATTACTCATGATCAAGTTAATTTTACATTCTTAAATTGACGAAATGTTTATATCAACAAAAGTGCAAAGATTCGGCTCGCTTGTAACCGTTGATGGCTTTCAAAATTAATGTTCCTTTCTCCTTAACATCTTAAAGTGTTTCTTGTGCTTACGATCATGTTCCATTTAATTAATGTATATCTTGTCTTTGTTATGTGCATTCTGCCGATTACACACTTGTATTCTTCATGGCACCGCCCGTCATGGACCTGGCTTTTAAATGTGTAATTCTTTGTTTATTGTTGTTACGACTACCATTTCGAATAAGGGCGAGACAGCTTTTATCTCATTAATCTTCCTAAATTGTCTGTACCATAGTCATGATCGTGATGGTAGTCATGTTTCGAGCATTTATATACATTCACGAATGATGTCAACCTGATAACTTCCATTTCTTTACTTCGAGGGTTCAGTGACACAAAGACGTAACTCCTTATTTTGCAAAAATGTGTATTTGATATCAAAACGTTCAGATAAATGTGGGCTTTCCACTTAACACAAATACTTAACTCCACCCAACACCCCGATTGGAGTCAATGGCTAGTGAAGCATAGACTTAACTCCTGAAGGCCCAAGTGCTCAGTGACACCTAAACCACTTTTTCTCAAAATGGCCAAAATGGAGTTACGTTTTTGTTTCACTGACCCCTCTACTTGTTGTTGAGAACTTAAGAGTAAGAGGCTTTTATAAACATAGTATACATTCTTATTTAAAACATGTTGTGGAGTGAAAATTGGTTTCAAAATATGCGTTCAATTCCAGTTCTGTCATGTTGGCAATGTGTTATGCATTGTTCAAAGTCAGACAGACCTATCACAATAAATCTGCATTTTCTCTACAATAATATTAATGCTAACGGTTAGTTTTGTTAGTATTTCTTAGAAAAGCTGAATCATAATGTATGTAGTATTTCAGTGTGTCTGCCTCTGTGTGAACTAAATATGACAGGTGCCGCTTTTACCCTTAATAAGTGCATTTCCTCTTCTTAGAAGAGCACCTTTTCATTTCTGATGAGTGCCCCTTTTGAGGTATGAAAAATGCCATTTGATTAGTTTGCAGATTGCTTTTTCATTTACTTTCATTTTTGAATACATAATAAAGTTAGTATACATTAAAATGTCTTGGACAGTTCTAATAATAAGTATCTCTTTTACTTTCTCAGATACCCTTTTACTATTTAATAAGTGCTCCCTGTTTTGAGTTGTGTCCCAAAGGCGAAGGAACTTACGAGAAAATAAGAAATTATTGATATTTTTGTAAACGACAAACGGGGGAATTGTCTATGACTATGTCATTGTCCAAATCCACTGACCAAGCTGATTTGCACAGATTTAGTGAGCTTATATCAGTTTAAACATTCGGAACTCTCTCATTTTTATTACTAAGGTTGGATTGCCCTTTTATGCGACGGTTGCACAAAAGCTCTTTCAACGTCAGACTGAATTTGAAGTAAATCTCAACATTTATTTGTACAGCAAAATGAACTATTGCGATACCTCATAAAAGTGTGGATGGCTCTTGTGTTGTTGTAAGTTTTAACATATCCAGAAAACAGAAAAATGATCTAGTACGGAGAAAGATTCAAACATCTTACTAAATTTTGAGGAGGATGACATAACGACTCGCTCACGATAAACAATATTATCTGCCTAAGAATCCGGAGTACATTTCATATATAACAGTGGTACAACTATGTTTCACAAGCTCCCTCTCGAGTTAAAACTGCTGGCCGTTTTTCCTTTTTAAACACGTCCCCCCCCCCCCCCCCCACCCATTTTGAAAAATAGCCCGACTGTCAGGTATAATTTACCGAGCGGCCATTTTGAGTGGCCATTTTGAAAGAAAAAAAAGGGCCTCCTCCTGTCTATTTATCAAAAAATAGGACGCTAAACATTTTTTTTTAAAATTTGAACTTATAGCACAGTGCAAACAAAATCAACTGCCAGTAACCGATGTCTATTGCTTAATAATAACCAAAAGTTAAAATATAACAACCAGCATTGCATGATTATCTTTGTGTATAGCGATTTCTTAAGTGCAGAATAACATACATGTACATTTAAAAAGTCATGATCGTTATAGCAACTTTCACATTTCCAAGTCTGTTAGATGAGCAAGTATGAGCAATGGCACGAGTAGAAAGGTACATGAAATACATAATTACATAGCGACAAAGATTAAATTAAATACGAATATAGGGATATAAGAACATTCTGGAAAGAACAGCATTCCTGATGGACACTAATGCATACTCTGTCCAACATAACAAGGATGCATAATGAAAGGTAAAGCCCATCTGACATCACGTTGATAAAGAAAGTGTGAGAAACGGGGAATAAATCTAAAACAATAAGATACATTAATGTAATTCTAAAGCTTTTAAGTCCCCTATAAATGAGCAATTCTAAATGCGATTGCCTCTGCATTTGTTCTTTGTCGTAAATGTCCCCAAAATATCTTATTTAAAAAAAAAAGTTTTGATAATAGTGTATTTTTTTTTTCAAACACAGGGGGACCCATGAGAACATGTTTACAATTTCAAATTTCGGCAACAGCTTTGACAAAGAACATTGCTGGGTGATGTTTATTTAAACGTTTAGTACAAGGCCAACATAGAGTAGCTGAAAACTCACACATTTTTAGAATTGTCAATTTATAAAGACCAATTTTTCTAATGTTTCTGCATTCATTAAAGTTAGTGAGGTTCCTTTCTAATACACACCATTTAATTTATATGGAGTTAGATAGGATTGACACAAATGTCTATTAACAATATATTAAGGACAGCAAATCGAAAAATGGAATTTCCTCTTATGATTATGGGTAAAATATAAATACTAGTTTGAATATTCAGACAGTGATCTGAAATCCATTGTTGAAAATGAAGGAAAAACATTCAATTTATTTAACAGCAATATATACAACAATTCCATTCCTAGAATAATTATCTCCTACTGTAAAATAATCTTTTAGTCCACAATGATGAAATTGTGTCTACATCTTTTATACATTTACAACAGCTACCAAAAAAGTCACATTCACATGTAGAGTCATGATCAACAACACAATCTTGAAAGATTAAGACGTCAGAAGTATTTTTTTAAAAGGTTACTTTTTATATTTTAGAAAGGGTCAATCTTTCAAATTGTTATACATAATCTAGGAATATCATTTCTAAAACATTCCACAAAACTCCATTTCATTTAGTTCAAAATATAACTGATTCCACTGGATACATATTTCATGAAGTCACAGAAAAAACAAGTCTGTGAAAAGGTTTTAAAATGGGGGGGGGGGGGGATGGGTCCATTTTCAACGAAAATATTATGTTATTCTTAAAAATCATGAAGAAAACCTAGATGGAACTTCAACTGCGCGCAGTCGAAAATGAAATATTCGTCATAGAGCAATTTTACAAACTAAAACAAGTTCGATTGTAATCCTTTAACAGGTTCTCAGAATATTGTGATTACAAGCGATTTCTCATAAACATGTATGACCCTTTGATCTTTGACCTCATGACCCCGAAATCTACTCAGTTCACTGGCTCTGCCAGATACATACATGTACATGTCTTGAGTTTGATGGTAATCTATCAATCGGTTCTAATGATAATGCGATCACAAGCTAATTTTGCATACATAATGAGCCCCATTAACTTTGACCTAGACCTCATGACTCAAAATCTAATCAGTTCATTGCCTCAGCAAGATACATGCATGTACATGTCCCGAGTTTCATGGTAATATGTCCATCTGTTCTAATGATAATGTGATCACAAGCTATTTTTGAATATATAATGAGCCCTGTGACCTTTGACCTATGACCTCGTGACCCCAAAATCTAATCAATTAATTGGCTCTGCAAGATACATAGGTCTACATGACCTAAGTTTGGCAGGAATCCATCAATCAGTTCTCGTGATAACACGATCACGAGCTATTTGTGCATACACAATGAGCCCTGTGACCTTTGACCTTGTAACCCCAAAATCTAATCAATTCATTGGCTATGCAAGATACATACATGACCTAAGTAGGGCAGGAATCCAGCAATCGGTTTTTGAGAGAACGCGATCACGAGCTGTGTTTGCATACATAACGAGCCCTTTGACATTTGACCTCGTAACCCCAAAATCTACTCAATTCATTGGCTCAGCAAGTTACATACATGACCAAAGTTTGGTAGGAATCCATCAGTCGGTTCTTGAGATAACGCGATCACGAGAACGGGACGTACGGATGGACGTTCGGACGGACAGCCCGAAAACATAATGCCTCCGGCTACTTCGTAACGGAGGCATAACAATTTCAATAAAAAAGGGTCTAGTCGCACAAATCGCATCCCCGTCTTCCTACGGATCTGAAAACAGTGGTATCATACAGTGCAAAAAATGAATCTATTATATTCAGTGGAATATATAGAGCCTATCAGGAGTGCAGAGAGTGATCTCTCCTGATCGGTACTGCTGGAGATTGTACCAATGTACCTCGGGCTTCTCAATCTTGTAATTAATGACGAGGTTCTGGACATGCTTCAGCGCGCTAGTGTACTCATCAATGCTGACCAAACCTTCATCATGCTTCACGGTGGCTATCAGGATTGTATTCCATTTAGACACAGCGGCGAATAGGAAACACCCTAATTTCGCTAATTTATATTTTAGAACACCTTGTTTGTCAATCAATCTTATTGTTTCCCAAGATGCGATGATCGTGTAATCATTATAACTAGTTATTTGCACGGGTGGGTCCCCATCACATAATATCTCCCTGATCGCCTTTCCCCCCGCTGGTGAGAATACCTGGATCTTCCGTGCTTTCCTGTAGCTAACATAGATCTGATCATCACCGTCCACAGTGAGGTTAGCAATTCCACCTTCATCGTAACTCAGAGTCTCAAACATTACATTCAACTTTGTGTACTCTAGTGTGTACAGTATGATATTATTTGAGCGATCAAGTATAACATGCCGGTCATCAGAGAGCAACCCTACTCCAAGAATCCCCACATCCTTGAGAACTGTCTGCTGGAGCTGACCATCAGCAGAGAAGATCTCCACACCACCTGTGTGACATCCCACTGCCATCCTACCGTCTGGTGTACTAACCATGGAATTAATTCTTCTCTTAGTAGGCAAAGCGATGTTCTTTGCAACTGCATTTACGATCTTACCAAGAGTTAGCTCGCCCATTCCAACGTTTCTCTTAAAAGTTACACTGTTACCTTTCTTGCTCAATTGCATCGGCCGCTTGTAGTCAGGATCTTCTTGATTCAAGGACTCTTGTAAGTTTTGACATAGAGTGTCGTGTGCAGCCAAAGCATCCATATCTAACGGTATCTTTGTCCTGTTGGTTAACACATCAGCTATGGTGGTCAAGTGAGTGATGTGCTCCTGAGCCGATTTCTTCATTTCGTCCAGTTCTTTCTCTACTCCTTCGGTCTTAACCTTGACTTCACCAATGAGGATTTCTTTCTTCTCTGTCAACTGCTGGACTGATTCCTCAAATGCCTCGTTGATATCATCTGTACACTGCTTTTTGACATTGCTCACACGCTCCTTCTGATCATTAATGAATTTAACGTATTTCTGAAAGCAAGAGCGTTTCTTGTCCGCCTTGGATTTGAGGTCATTGATACTCTTCAGATGGCTGCTTTCATAATCAGCTGCCTCGATGACCCGATGTCCATCGTCTTTATGCTCCATGACAACACACCTGAAGCAGGCAAATCTCCTGCAGTCGGAACAGAAGCACTCCTCATCCTTTTTGGGGTGTTTCTTGCATTTACGGTATCTACGTACTGACACCTTCCCTAATTCGATCTCACTCATTGCTAAGACCTCATGACTGATGAAGTCTTGCCACAGAGAGTGTGCGTTGTGGCAAGTGATACAGAGATACTTGCCACAGTCTTGACAGTAGACAACAGCATGGGGTTTGTCCTCGGATTTACAATTCGTGCAAAACTGATGTTGATTCTTTACATCCTCTATGAGAGACTTCAAAGCTAGATTTGTCGGTAATTTGCTAACATCTTGGTTTGGGACCTGGGTTTCAGCTCTGCAGACAGGGCATCGGAGCATCTGGCCGTGACCATTGCATTCCAAGACGTTGTCCAGACAGGCCTTGCAGTAGGTGTGAGAACAAGACAGGATCTTGGGATCGGTGAAGGTATTCAGACATACAGGACACTCGAGACTTTGAGTAATGACATTCTTTAATGCCTCAGCCATGATTCGAATTCTACAGGAATACGAAATAAAAGAAAAGGAATGAAACCCATAATGATTAATATAGCTTTGATTAATCTCATCGTATTAACAAAGAGTGTTTATCATTTTCATCTCGTCTTTTCCCTGCAAAATATAACGCGTACAAAATATGATATTCCGTTATATCTTGATTAAAAATAAATCATATTATTCATCAACTGTATGTAGTAAAAAAAAAAAAACATCTTTCATAATATTGTCGCTCTTCATTCAATGTATATGGTTATGGGGAAAAACGATGATGATAATGATAATACTGTAACTGTTTCACATATGTTAGATAAGTATGGAAGACCACTGCGTTGGAAAGACGCCAAAGAAAAAGGATTAACGTTGGAAGGTTACTTTATACTCCTTGACTGCTACAAGAAATGACCGCTGCTATGGAAGTCTGTTTTCTGCATAAAAACTTTCTCGTTAAATTAATAGGATCAATCCCAATGTTTGTTATCGATAGCATTTCCAGAGAAGCAGCCGATTTTCCGAAGAATGTATATTACTCATTTTTTCTGAAGTTTAATTGAAAATTCCGGACTACAACATGAACAAATAGACAAATAGATCTTTAAAACTTCCGTTTCGTATTACCATAGATACAAAGCTACGAGCTTTACAATTCAAAATCCTTAATGATTTGATCTCTACCAAAGCTTGGCTTTTCCGAATTCACAAAATTACATATACAAAGTGTCCCTTTTGTAAAAGGTTACACGAAACCCTGGAACACCTTTTCTTTTTCGTGTCATGTCGTTACAATATTCTGGAATTACCTTAGCACCCTTTTTGGCTTTTTTCTGACTTTTTAATAGAAATGCATGTTTTCCGTGGTAGTTATGAGCCTCGTAGGTCTAGAAATATCTATCTCTCGAACTGCTGGTAGGGAAACAATATATTTTTCAGGTGTCAAAGCGACGCTACAAGCCTACTCTCAGTCACTTTTGTAAAAAATGTTGTCGTTCGAATCTGTCGAAAATTACATTGCACAAACAAATTAGTCATCCATACTACCAATAAGCTTAGCAACTTAGCATTGTGAACACCATAAAGGGTCAGTAGGAATGAGAGGTTACGTTTTATATTTTTTTTCCTCATTTGGCCAGGTGTCTGCTCTTTGTATATTTTCCCCTTATGATGAGCTTTGTTTATATCTGGTTGTATCTTATAAAGTTTTGTAATCTCTTAATACCAGTAATCGACAACTAGCCCTTTGATTGTTGTTTTTATGTAGACATGAGTCAATTTCACGTAATTTGTGATTGCAATCCATCTGTCGGTGTTTAAGGAAAATGCATTCACAAGCTATTTATAGGCATACATAATGAGCCACATGACCTTTGACCTGATGACCCTAAAATATAATCAGTTCATTGGCTCTGCAAGATAAATATACATGTCTTGAGTTCGATAGTAATCTATCTATTGGTTCTCATGATAATGCGATCTCAAGTTATTTGTGCATACATAATGAGCCCTGTGACCTTTGACCTTGTGACCCCCAAAATCTAATCAGTTCGTTGGTTCAGCAAGATACATACATGACCTCAGCTTGGCAGGAATCCAGCAATCGGTTCTTGAGATAACGCGATCACGAGAACGGGACGTACGGACGGACGGACGGACGGACAACCCGAAAACATACTGCCTCTGGCTACTTTGTAGCGGAGACATAATGCAATTTGAGAATGTATATTATTATTATCTAGATCTATTAGGAATAAATCATTATCAAAATCGTTCAAAAAATTGGGTTATACATAATTATTCCACCATTATGACCAACAGTGTATTAGAAACTTGTGACCTTTGAACAAAAACAAATATGATCCGTGATCTACCTTTAGATATGATGCAGATAAACATACATCATTTTTAGCATGGAGGTTTAGGCTTTGAACAACTCCAAATCTTAGTTGGCAACAT
Source organism: Strongylocentrotus purpuratus (assembly GCF_000002235.5). Classification (NCBI taxonomy): domain Eukaryota; kingdom Metazoa; phylum Echinodermata; class Echinoidea; order Camarodonta; family Strongylocentrotidae; genus Strongylocentrotus; species Strongylocentrotus purpuratus. Next base: position 1,005,953 of record NW_022145541.1, on the reverse strand, counting down.
TTTATATCAACAGTATCAACAGCAATACAAAAAATATAGATTTCCCTTGGTTGGCAAAATTTCTAGCTGATATTTTCTAGTAGCTATGTTCAGAAACACATTATAACCTGAAGTAATTACCATGTGCATTTATATCAATATAACATGTAAGAATAATATATCATGACAAATACTGCAACATACCAAAATAAATCATCGTTTTCCCACAGGACAAACGAACAGTAAGAAGTAATAGTTATACTTGGTTTGTCTTGGCTTTTGCTTACTCGCTCTCCATTTATCAACTGAAAGACATTTAGACCGAGACCCACCTATTTCAGCCGAAGGAAAAAAATGATTTTATGAACCAGATAAGAAGCCTCAAAAATGTTTAGGCGTCAGCCTAATAGAGTTATATACAGCAGTGTAAAACGAAAATACTGCAAATTGTCATCGCATTTCTTTTTCAAATGACAGACATTTAATTAACTCATCTCCCCCCCCCCCCCCAATTACATATAGATCAGTGTAGGTGTTGTTACGAATATGCAAATGAGATGATTCGGGATATGTTAATTTCAGATGTTGCTCGAGTTGAGTATAATAAACCACGAATTTGGATCAAAAGGTAACAAATTGTCTTGATTTTCTTATTGTATTAATTTAATTTTAACTTGTGGAAGGGGAAAATGTGAGTTAATTGCCCCGACCCAACAGTGTTAAATCAAACATACCCAAATCGTTACATTTTTCCCCAAGACAAACAGACACTGAGAAGTTATACCTATGAACGATATCAAATATGATAATGCGACCAACGTTACTTCCGGGTTCACGATCACGTACATTAAAGTCTTACGGTCGGGTTTCAAAGATCCGTTTTGTTTAAGGGAGCTCACTGGCACCCATACACCATTATCATATTGGTGTTAACTCAATCGCTGTCCATTAGTCATCTCCTGACTCATCTAGACCACTATGTAGCGCTAGAGTTCAGTAATGTAGACCCAGTTTAAATATTTCAGTCTAAGGGAAACGATGATTTTATAAACCAGATAAAAACAAAGCCTCTAAAGTGTCTGGGACTCTGCTTTATAGAGTATGTATACGTCCATGTAACGCAGAAATATAACGAACAATTACCGAATGTCTTTTAGTAATGACACAGACATTCTAATTCACTCACCTCTTTTTCCGTAACTACGTATCGGTCTAACGTCTAGGTATTATTATAAATCAGTAAACTAAACATGACTGACTGCTATTTGCCTCTACAATAGACTGGTGCACTGATCATAAGCAGTACTACATGTATGTATTCAGTTTGTCAATCTAATTTTAAGTACTGGGAAAATCCGACAACCTTTGACAGACAAGTAGATTGAGATTTTAATCGTCCAAAAAGTGATCGCCCAATAAAAACTCGATCTCGGAGATGGCGCTAAACATACTAAACATTTCAGCAGAACCGGAACAGGTTGCATGCATGCATAATTTCTTGTAAGGTGAAATTATGAGGAAGGAAATAAAATATAATTTAAACAAAGTTTGAAAAAAGAAAGGAGAAAAGTAAAAATAATATTCAATCTAATATCTTTACATTTATTGGTGGATAGAGCTAAGAAGTTTAAGGCTGTTTTTCTACAATTGTATAGGCCTACAAGACATAGGGACGAAGGTTCTGCCCCCCCCCCCCCCCCCCCCCCCCCCCCCCCCCCCCCCCCCAATTTGAAAATATCGAGCAACGTATTCGGACACGGGCAAGCGTCACCTGACTCTGGCGGCTGCGTACAATTCAAACAGCCTATTATTATATTTATATGAACATAGTTAATTTGTATGTCCTTGGCCCTTTCCTTTAAAGAGTTGCGACTGATCCAAATCAATCGCAAGTCCTCCAATCAATCGCAAGTTTGCATTCCCCTATCTCTTGGGTACATCGTTGCGATTAATATCAACTCTTTGTAAGATGAGGCCCTGATATATTGAACAAATACTTTAAAACTGTTTAGTTCCAATAAGAGTAACATTTATTTCCTTTCATTCTTTCATAAAAAAAGTAAATACATATAATGACACAATCCATTTGAAGAGCGTAATAAGTTTTTACACAATAGAGAAGGCGTATATAATAAAAGCATAGCCTTACGTCGGGTACGCCCTTTAAAACATAGCAGAGAAGAATAGTCGAAGAAAGTTAAAGAAATTGAAATAAAAGGAATACACATTTGGAATAAGGAATATGCATGGAGACGTACAGCACTAATTAGATAAAAGCTAGCCTTTAACTGAGCTATATGTATGACAATAAAATAGCAAAATGGGCGCTATAACAGTGTATGACTGATATTCGAGCTAGACTTTACCTTCCCCCTACCCGCCCGTCGAAAAATGGGCCAGTAAACCTATACTTACTTTGAAGCCCCAAATATTGTTATATCTGGCTTAAATATAATCATTTTAGGCGCAGCTTTAGGGATTCTTGGTCCTGAATTTTTACTTCACGTAGAAGCAACAGAGTTTAACTTTCTCCATTCTGTTTCTCTTATTTCTCTGCTTTAAAAGAACAAAACTTATTACTAAGGTTGGATTGCCCATTATGGCAGGATAGAAGAAAAAGTAATATATTTATTTTTTATTTTACTTGATGACATAATAATTTTGATTGAATTTTAGTTTTTCTCTTGAGTTTTTCTTACGCTTTGTTTCCTTTAAAATCGTAAGGTTTAATGCCACAAACGATTGTCGTTCTTAAATTAGTATAAATTGAAGCAGTTCTGTTATTCTTATTATTAACATCATGATAACTGTCATCATTCATAATCATCATCATCGGGGTTTGCATGGCAAACACCCCAAAATTTTGCAAATTTTGAAAAACGGACCCATTTTTAATGATATTTTTGTTAAAAGTGGGACCCATTTTCAGGATTTTTGTGTGGAAAAGTGACCCATTGGAGCGGCACTCACCCTTACGTCCTAATATGTGAGTACCCCCCCCCCCCCCTCGTACACAATAGACCAATATTATTGTTCTCTCTTTAATACACACACACACATGTTCATAAAAGCCTCTACGCATCCACTATTTCGACCATCCCTCCTTCCATTTCTTCTCTCTTAAATGATCTATTTCCTTCAGTCTATCTTTTTATATCTACATCACGTACTTTCCTTCAAATTCTCCTGTATATTTTGTCGTAATATATATATTCAATTTTTACTATGTCTATATCATCTCAAGTTGGCTCTACAAGCTGTACAAAATGAATTCATTTCATAGTTCTTATGATCTTCCGACAATTTTTTGGTCTGAAACATTTTCAACATGTAACTTTATTAGTTAGTCCAAAAGCACATTCAAGTTTAAAGGGCAATACAACCTTGATATCAAACTACTGTACAAGAAAGCAGAATAATCGGACAAGTAGGCTAATGAAGGTTTGAATACAAACCGACAAAATATAAGAAAGTTATGATTATTTTATTTCAAGTTGTAATCACATTATGTAGCGCCGGACAATTTTTCAATTTCTTTTAACACAAAAATGAGTAAAAACGTAAATTTGACAAAAATTACAAGATTGGGGGTCTACTTTTGTAAAGAAGACCTATACTAACATACTATTCAAAATGTATTTTTAGTCAGAGGCGGTACTCGGATAGGCGCCCATTTTACTTTGAAAAGTGCCCTTTTACTTTTGAGTTAATTCTCCTTTCCATGTATCATAAGTGCCCCTTTTCAGGTGCCAGCAGTACCTCCTTACTACCTCTGATAAGTGCCCTTTTTACTAACAAAGACAAGTGTCCCTTTTGCTTTTTGATAAGTACCTCTTCCCTTTTCGTACATTCTACATGTAGTAAGGAGAAAGGTTCAAAGTCGTGCTGAATTTATAGGTATATAGAAGGAATGACGACTCGATCACAATAGACATTATATCTGCATAACAGTAGTATACTATGTTGTACAAGCTCCCTTTAGCATAACAAAAATGCTGCCCCTTTTATATACACTTAAACGCCAACCCCCCCCCCCCCGCTATTAAATTTGATAACATTACTTTGTAGGGGAGGGGGTTGTCAGGTAATTTGACTTGTGCACCTAGCGAGGAAAATGAGTTTATTATTGACAATAAAAATAAAATCAACCACCAATAATTGATGTCCACTGCATAATACTAACCAAAAGTTAAAATTAAAACAAAATCAGCATTGTATAATTACCTTTGTGTATAGCGATTTCAGTTCACAAAAAATTCAGATTCTTCAAGTTAAGAATCAAATACAGTATATGTACAATTATAATGTCATGATCGTATAGCAACTTTCACAGTTCAAATTCTGTTAGATTAAGTATGAGCAATGGTATGAGTAGAAATCTAAAAAAGGCAAAATAAATACACAACTTGAGGGAGACAAAATAACAGGGATGCATAAAGTTGATGAAGAAAACGTAAAAAAAAGGGAATAAATATAAAACAATAAGAAAAAATGAATGTAAATGGTAAAGCTTTTAAGTCCCCTATTATATAGATAGGTAACTCTAAATGCCATTGCCTTTGCATTAGTTTTGTATGGTAAATGTCCCCAAAATATCTTTTGCTTTTTAAAAGTTTTGATAATAGTGTATTTTTTTTCAAAAACAGGAGGACCCATACGAACATGTTTACAATTTCAAATTTCGGCTTTGACAAAGAACATTGCTGGGTGATGTTTAATTAAACGTTTAGTACAAGGCAAACATAGAGTAGCTGTAAACTAGAATTTAGAATTTTCTAAAATTTATAAAGACCGATTTTTCTAATGTTTCTACATTCATTAAAGTTAGTGAGATTCCTTTCTAATACATACTATTTCATTTGTATGGGTTTACATATTATAGATAACAATATCAAATAACAATATATTAAGGACAACAAATTGGAAAAAATGGATTTTCCTTCATATTTCTGGGTAAAATATAAATACTAGTTTGAATATTCAGACAGTGATCTGAAATGCATTTTCGAAAATGAGGGAAAAACATTCAATTTATTTAACAGCAATATATTATACACAAATTCCATTACCAGAATGATTATCTCCTACTGTAAAATAATCTTTGAGTCCACAATAATAAAGTTGTGTAAATCAGTTTATCAGTCATACATTTAGAACAGCTACTAAAAAGTCACATTCACATGTAGAGTCATCATTAACAACAAAATCTTGTAAAATAAAGGCATCAGAAGTACATTAAAAGAAAGGTTACTTTTTATATTTTAGAAAGGTTCAATCATTCAAATTGATCTACAGTACATGATCTCGGAACATCATTTAAAAAAACATTCAACAATTTTTTTTTCATCTAGTTTAAGATATAACTGATTCTACTGGATGTTAAAGGTGATACACAGTTTTGGGAAATTTGGAATATTGGGTGGATAGTGATTCTTTACAATTTTGATATATTTGGATGTCCCTGTGGATGTATTATATGCACTAGAAAATGTAGCCCCTAAAACACTTCTGCTTTTGAGAAGAATTGAATATAAAAATTTACCGGTGCTCCCGGTAAATTTTGATAAATTTCAAGTTGAGCGCCTACAGCCATACAATGGTAGCTGCGACCATGACAATCTCAGAATATGTAGTTGATATATAATTTCCAAACGGGAATAGCTAATCGGTCGATTTTAGTCAAGAAACATTTTAGTATAGCTTAATCAATATCTTGACCTTGAGAGGGAGCTATACAACATAAATAGTTTATTATTTACAATTTCATAACTTTAGACTCGATTTCAACCGCGACAACGATCATTGAATATAGTAGGATCGCATATGCTTCCAATATGTTCTTTTGAACCAAATTCATGACCCCATACCAAAACTTTATATTACCTTTAAAGGTAAAGACCAGTTTTAGAAACGCCCCCCCCCCCCTCTCAAAAAGAAATGGAAGCTCCTATTACCAATCATGTGAAAGAATAAGTTTTGACTAATACGTGATGATACAAATTTGGCCGGGAAACCGCCTATACTTATTGATATATTTGGTAAATTATCATATCGATCTGGCCTGGATAAATATCGCGAATGCGCTTCAACATTGAACATTTGGGCATATATTTCTGCTTTTTTACAAATTTAGGTTAAAGTATTGCCATCTAAACCTCTGAAGGCAATATTTAAAAAACATTAAATGGATATTTTGCACCCAAAACCCTTGAACAGCAATTTTACTAATACACTTCATGAAGTCACAAAAATACAAGGCATGTTAGAAGCTTTTGAAAAAAGGGGGCAGGGATGGGTCCACTTTCAATGAAATAATATATGTAATTCAGAAATTGTCAGCGTGCCTGTTTTGACCAGGGAAAAGAGGTCCGGTCGCACACATCGCACCCCTCCCGTCTTCATACGGCCCTGAAGACGGTGGTACCATACAATGCAAGAAATGGAGGAGTCAACCGTTATATTCAGTGGAATATATATAGTATATCAGGAGTGCAGAGAGCTATCTCTCCTGATCGGTACTGATGGAGATAGTACCAAAGTAGCTCCGGCTTCTCAATCTTGTAATCAATGACGAGGTTCTGGACATGATTCAGCTCGTTAGTGTACTCATTAATGCTGACCAAACCTACACCGTGCTTCACGATGGCTATCAGGATTGTATTCCATTGAGACACAGCGGCGATTGGAAAAAACCCTACATTTGTTGATTCATATTTTACAACACCTTGTTTGTCAATCAATCGTATTGTATCAGCAGATGCGATGATCAGGTTATCATTATAATTAGTAATTTGTAAAGGAACATACCCATCACATGGTATCACCCTGACCGCCTGCCCCCCTGCTGGTGAGAATACCTGGATCTTCTGGGCTTGCATGTAGCTAACATAGATCTGATCATCATCGTCTACGGTGAGATTAGAAATTCCACCTTCACCGTGACTCAGAGTCTCAAACATTACATTTAACTTTGTGTACTCTAGTGTGTATAGTGTGATATTGTTTGAGCCATCAAGTATAACATAGCGATCATCAGAGAGGAACCCTACTCCAAGAATATTAACATCCTTGAAAACTGTCTGCTGGAACTGACCATCTGCAGAGAAGATCTCCACGCCACCTGTACTACGACCCACTGCCATCCTACTGTCTGGTGTACTAACCATGGAATGTATGTTATCCTTGCGATTAGGCAAAGCGATGTTCTTTGCAATTGCATTTACGATCTTACCGAGAGTTAGCTCGTCCGTTCTAACGTTTCTCTTAAAAGTTATACTTTTACCTTTCTTGCTCGATTGCAACGGCTGCTTGTAGTCAGGATCTTCTTGTTTCAGGGCCTCTTGTAAGTCTTGACACAGAGTGTCGTGTGCAGCCAAAGCATCCATATCTAACGGTACCTTTGTCCTATTGGTTAACACATCAGCTATGGTGGTCAAGTGAGTGATGTGCTCCTGAGCCGATTTCTTCATTTCGTCAAGTTCTTTCTCTACTCCTTCAGTCCTACCCTTCACTTCCAAAATGAGGATTTCTTTCTTTTCTTTCAACTGCCGGACGGATTCTGCATATGCTTTGTTGATATCATCTGTACACTGCTTCTGAACATTACTCACACGCTCCTTCTGATCATCAATGAAATCAACATATTTCTGAAAGCAAGAACGTTTCTTGTCCGCCTTGGATTTGAGGTCCTCGATACTCTTCAGATGACTGCTTTCATAAACAGCTGCCTCGATGACCCGATGTCCATCGTCTTTATGTTCCATGACAACACACCTGAAGCAGGCAAATCTCCTGCAGTCGGAACAGAAGCACTCCTCATCCTTTTTGGGGTGTTTCTTGCATTTACGGTATCTACGTACTGACACCTTCCCTGATTCGATCTCACTCATGGCTAAGACCTCATGACTGATGAAGTCTTGCCACAGAGAGTGTGTGTTGTTGCAAGTGATACAGAGATACTTGCCACAGTCTTGGCAGTAGACAACAGCTTGTGGCTTGTCCTCGGATTTACAAATCGAGCAAAGGTGATATTGATTCTTTACGTCCTCTATGAGAGACTTCAAAGCTAGATTTGTCGGTAATTTGCTGACATCTTGGTTTAGGACCTGGGTTTCAGCTCTGCAGACAGGGCATCGGAGCATCTGGTCGTTACCATGGCATTCCAAGAGGTTGTCCAGACAGGCCTTGCAGTAGTTGTGAGAACAAGACAGGGTCTTGGGATTGGTGAAGGTATTCAGACATACAGGACACTCCAGACTTTGAGCAATGATATTCTTTAATGCCTCAGCCATGATTCGAATTCTACAGGAATACGAAATAAAAGAAAAGGAATGAAACCCATAATGATTAATATAGCTTTGATTAATCTCATGGTATTAACAAAAAGTGTTTATCATTTTCATCTCGTCTTTACCCTGCAGAATATAACGCGTACAAAATAAGATATTCCGTTATACATTGCATCTTGATTAAAAATAAATCATATTATTCATCAACTGAATGTAGTAATAAAAAACCTCTTTCATAATATTGTCGCTCTTCATTCAATGTACATTATAATGGGGGAAAGCGATGATGATAATAATTAATGTAACTGATTTACATAATTATGTTAGTAAGTATGGAAGACCAGTACGTGCGTTGGAAAGACGCCAATGAAAATGGATGAACGTTGGAAGATTACTTTATATTCATTGACTGCTACAAGAAATGAATGCTGCTATGGAAGTCTTTTATCTGCATAAAAACTTCCTTGTTGAACCAATAGAATAGGTGTTGTTACGAATATGCAAATGAGATGATTCGGGATATGCTAATTTCAGATGTTGTTGTTGTTGTTGGGTAATTGTTTATTGGCGTTCATTCAATGTTGAATATATACGCCATAATTATTTTTAATTTTATAAGGAAAATCAGTTATAAATAAGAAAACTGAGGATAAAGATTTGTAATGATATAATTAAAAAGTAACGCAATTTTTTAGGAGTCTCTGGATGGTTTGCAACTTCGTGTTTCTGCTTTTTTTTTTTTTTTTTTTAAAGTTTAATCTGGTCAGCCCGGTTTCGATGGCATGGAAAACTAGCTTTGCCCGATGTGAAACAGACTTCTCGGCTACTCGGCGTGCGTGCGCAGTGATCTTTTAATTTTATAACGCACGGTGCCTAGACCACTCAGAAACACAGAAACACTAGATGTTGCTCGAGTTGAGTATAATAAACCACGAATTCGGATCAAAAAGTAACAAATCGTCTTGATTTTCTTATTGTATTAATTTAATTTTAAGTTGTGGAAGGGGACAACGTGAGTTAATTGCCCCGACCCAACAGTGTTAAATCAAACATACCCAAATCGTTACATTTTCCCCCAGGACAAATAAACACTGAGAAGTTAATATACGTATGAATCAAATATGATAATGCGACCAACGTTACTTCCGGGTTCACGATCACGTACATTAAAGTCTTACGGTCGGGTTTCAAAGATCCGTTTTGTTTTAGGGAGCTCACCCATACGCCATTCTCATATTGGTCTTAGCTCAATCGCTCTTCATTAATCATCTTTGAGTCATCTAGACCACTGAATTCAACAGTATGTAGCGCTAGAGTTCAGTAATGTAGACCCAGTTTAACTATTTCAGTCTAAGGGAAATGATGATTTTTATAAACCAGATAAAAACAAAGCCTCCAAAGTGTCTGGGACTCTGCCTAATATAGGCCTAGTAGTATATTATACAGTGTACGTCAATGCAACACATAAATATAACGAACAATTACCGAATGTCTTTTACTAATGACACAGACATTTTAATTCACTCACCTCTTTTTCCGTAACTACGTATCGGTCTAGGTATTATTATAAATCAGTAAACTAAGCATGACTGCTATTTGCCTCTACAATGGACTGGTGCCCTGATCATAAGCAGTAATATTTACATGTATGTATTCAGTTTGTCAATCTATTTTTAGGTACTGGAAAAACCCGACAACCTTTGACAGACAAGCAGCTTGAGACTTTAATCGTCCAAAAAGTGATCGCCCAATACAAACTTGATCTCGGAGATGGCGCTAAACATACTAAACACATCAGCAGAACCGGAACAGGTTGCATGCAGTGTGTGTGTTGGTGTGAAAGGGGGTGTGGGGTGGGCGGTGGGCTAGAGGGGGAGGGGGTGTCATGAGTTTGTGTGGTGCGAGTTGAGGATGTGCGAGTGTGTGATTGGGTGGGACTATGTAAAATTCATACCATCCTCTATGGTTATTTTTATTATAAACTGTTATGTGAAAGAAAAAATGTACAAACATGTCTAATTTGAGATTTGTCTACGTTCATTGTTAATTAATTGATGTAATTCATGAAGGGTCTTGTATAGAAGATCATGTTTTATATTACTTATTGTGATAATTTCTTGTAATGTGAATCCATGAGGAAGGAAATAAAATATCATTAAAATAAAAAGGGAGAAAATTATCCCCCAAAAAAATATTCATTATCTTTAATAGATCTTTACATTTATTGGATTACTCATCATCTGGTGGATAGAGCTAAGAAGTTTCAGGTTGTCAACGGGCTGTTTTTCCATAATTGTAGGCCTACACGACATAGGGATGAAGGTTCTGCGTAAGATGGAGCTCTAATATATTGAACAAATACTTCAAAACAGTTCAGTTCCATTAAGAGTAACATTTATTTTCTTTCATTCTTTAAACAAAAATGTAAATACACATAATACACAATCCATTTGAAGAAGGGGTTAGGTTTTTACACAATAGAGAAGGCGTAAATAATAAAAACATAACGGGTACGCCCTTTAAAACATTACAAAGCAAAAAAGAATAGTCGAAGAAATTTGAGGAAATGGAAATAAAAGGAAAATACATTTGGAATAAGGAATATGGAGACGTACTGCAATAATTACATACAAGCTAGCCTATAACTGAGCTGTATGTATGACAATAAAATGGCAAGATTGGCGCTTTAATACTGTATGACTATTTTTTTTTAATTTGAATCTGGAAGTTGATATTCGAGCTAGACTTTACCTTTTTGGGGCCCGCCCCCTCCCCTAGATCTGCCACTGGAAGCCTGTGCCTCCATCCTACTCTGAAGCGTTAGATCCAACGTTTGATATTTCACGCAGAGACGTTCGAGGATCGAGAATGTCGTTGAATATTGGTGAGGTGACGGCAGCTCCGTCCTAAGAATCTGTTGTAGGATCGGGAAGCCATTATAGACGGCCTTTCGATTTATCTTCAGCCTAGAGCAACCAATCTTCCTTCAACGCTAACCAAACGATGCTCATAATGATTGATAATACTAGTTGCAATTTACATAGCACCTTGTCCGTTGGAAAGAGAGCGCTCGGATATGCCATTCCACAGTCAGGGAAAACAATTAACAAGTTACAAGTAACAATGGTCACCAGGCAGTGATAATGTGAGTTATATGAATGCATGGTTTGAGAAAAGCTACATGTAGGCCTATGTGCTTATAAACTCTGTTTCAAATGTTCTACGGTTGGTGATGATTCAAACGGCTTTTCGTAAAAGATTACATTTTCCTAATCGGGTCGAGGAATATTAAGTATTTAACCAAATGATCAAGATTCGAACCCACCAACCGCCTGACTGATTTATTAAATACGTATGAGTACCTAACAATAGCATGAATTAATACAATATTCATGATGTGAACAATTATTATTCTGTCGATCCTTGTAAGCAACAGTATCATTCACAAGAGTGTATTTAAAAAAATAGTATGTTTATTGAAGTTCTGTCATAATCAAAATAATTAATATGATTCAATTGATGCAGGAAAAAAATGTTATAATAATAATAATAATATTCAGTTCTTGTATGGCGCATTATACGTTATGAAATAACATCTCTCTGCGCTTCCGAATAGTTTTGGAAATTATTACCTTAGCTTTAGCTCCGGCAGTCTTTATCCGCGCACAGTGCATTTCAAGGAATAATCCTACCAGGTACCCATTCCTCTCACCTGGGTTGAGTGTGGCAAATGTAGATCAATGTCTTGCCAAAGGACATTAGTGCCGCAGCATGACTCGAACCGCGAGTCTTGTGATCGACAGTCCGGTGACGTATCCACTAGACCACACCACCTCTAAAAAAACATTCTTAACTTTATGAAATTTGGAAACAGCTTTCTCAAATGGTATACTCCCTTCTTCAAGGTACTTTACATAAATAGCGGTTCCTTAAATTGTCCACAGTGAGGCTAGGAAATCCACCTTCATCGCAACCAAAACAAAACTTCAAAAACTTGTGAGGGGGTAGTCACTTCTCTCGTTCACTATGCTCTCTCGCACGGGCGTAATGATTGGGGCGGGGGAGAGCTTGGGGGCAGTTGCCCCAGTAATGAAATTCAAACGTGGTTTATTTCTAATTCGATACCAGTGATTTAGAAATAATGCTGGAATGGGCATGGTTTTTCCCTGAGCCTCTTGGGGATCCATCCCTTTCACCCCACCAGGGCCCTAAGGGGGCCCCTGGATGCTCATCTGACCGTAATTAAATGCATACAAAAACCTGAGCTTCCGGGGGCTCTGCCCACTGGACCCTAACAAGGGCCCTAAGGCAGCCCCCTTGATGTTCATCTGATGGTAATTTAATACCTAAAACCCCTTAGATTTTGAGGGCTACGCCCCCTTTATCCCGCTCCAATTAGTGACATGCATGCCAGTGTCACAAATAAGGTATACAAATATGCTCATCATACCGTAATTAAATGCCTAAAACCCCTGAGCTTGATGGGGCTACGCCTCTGGATCCACGCCAATTTACGCTCCACTTGCTTCGCTCGCTTTGCTCTACCTGATCATGAATACTTTAGCTCCCCTCCCCCCCCCCCCCACACTTTGAAAATCGTTACGCGGGGCCTGCATGTGTAAGAGTGGGGGTGATGTGGATTTTTCTCTGCCTCCCCCCCCCCTCCCCCCAACGTTTTTGCTTATTACGCCACAGCTCCCTCGTCCCTCGCATTTCGTCCCCCCCCCCCCGGTCATGAAAAGAAATCGCCGCCCCCGCGTATGGGAAAAGCTTTTTTGTACTGTTTAACTTTCTTGGGAGTTTCGTTTCCGATATAGTAAGGGAGAGATTTTGTAATCCCAAAGGAGAAGGCACTTACGGGAAATTAACATATTATTGATTTTTTTTACATCAAATTCATCTACGTTCTCTATTCTGTTTCTCTTAAATCTTGCTTTGAAAAATATGATTTTTACTATTATAAGGTTGGATTGCCCTTTAATGCGACTCTCTTGCACAAAAGCTCTTTCAACTGTGCGATGTATGAAATTCATGTACAATTCAGACTGAATTCGATGTGAATCAAAATTTATTTGGTAAGCAATATAAAAGTATTAACATTAACTCATGAAAGTTTGGGTGGCTACCGTACAAAAAGGATCTACATGTAGTAAAGAGAAAGATTGAAAGTCGTGCTGGCTTTGAGGAAGAAGGGATCACGTCTCCATCACAATAGACATTATAATTATCTGCATAAGAAACCGGAGTACATTTCATATATAACAGTGGTATACTACGTTGGACAAGCTCCCTCTAGAGTACCCATTTAATACATACTTGCACGTCCACCCCCGCCCCCCGCTATTAAATTTGATAAAATTACTTTTAGGGGGTGTTCGCCAGGTAATTTGACTTGTGCTTCCCCTCCCCTGCAAATCCTTTCGTAGACACATATTTCATATTTTGTTTTGTAAATACATGTCTTAAATACATATATTTTTACTTTATAAAACGTCGTATAAATAACTATATTTGTTATTCGATCCAATTCAATCTATCATTGCTATTAAAGAATAACATACATACGTGTTCATGAAAAAATACAATGTTACACAAAAATAATAGAGTACATGTATATACATTTGAACAAATATATCAAAGTTGCTTGGTAGGTAGTAGCTATCAGTAAACTTTATAAGTGACCGAGCTTTAAAAAAGATATAATTCAGTTTCAGTTTAGTTTAGTTTCTTTTATTTCACATGAGAAAGATACAATACATTAACAAAACATAGCATATTTACAAAATTGATATTCGTGAACAATAAAGACATCTACACAGCATAAGTTTGTATGGCATTTACACTAAATAATTTCGAAATTACATGTGAAAAAAAGGAACTCGATAAAAAGCATATAGCTTGTAGAATTTAAGTTCCTCAAAATAATTTTGTCATTCATAGTAAGGTAGAAGTATAATAATTAAAAAGCAAAGTATACAGACAAAAACAATGAAATGATATGGATGTTGGATGTAAGAAAGAAGAAAAATAGGTAGAGAAGGTAAAGAATGGGAATCAGAAGAAGAATGAGAAGTGAGAAAAGGAAGTTTCAGAATAGAATGTTCAAGGTCGGGAAAAAATAATATAGTTGTGCATTACACGTACGAATTCAATAATAACAATTTGATATGTTTTTTAAAGCTGCCACAATTCTTAAGCTGTTTGAGATTCGGAGCAATGGTGGTCCAGAAGTTTGGTCCTGTGTATGAATTAGATTTTTGGGCGAAAACTGTCCTGGGCCCCGTCTTACAAAGAGTTACGATTGATCCAAAACAATCGCAAGTCCTCCAATCAATCGCAAGTTTGGAGTCTCCTATCTCTTATGTACATAGTTGTGATTGATATCGACTCTTTATAAAAGACAGGGCCCTGGTAAGTGGAAGATGATAGTTTGCACGTGTTGCTTGTCGTGTTTGGTATGTGTGTGTATAGCGTCATTTTTTGTAAACAGTTCAAATATGGCTGATGGGATTTACATCACAGTTCATGACATAATATAACATGAACTTTTTACTGACAAAAACAAAAGTAAACTGCTATTTCTCCCCCTTCCTTGCCAGACGGAAAGTAAACAAAGAAAACAGACAACAACATATCAAAGTCTTTCAGATGAAAACATCAACCCTTATTTTTGACATTTGCTTTTACAGTACTTTTGCAACGTATATCATACAATCAATATGTCGGCTTTAAAAACAAACCTCTTTAAACACAACTAGATAAATTGTTAGAAGTAGAAATTAAAATAAAAAAGTGGCTTTCCTCACATGATTCTTGGTAAAATATAGAAACTAGTTCGAATAATCGGACAGTGATCTGAAATTCAATGTAGAAAATGAAGGACAAATATTCAATGTATTTAACAGCAATATATACAATTTCCATTACTAGGATGATTACCTCCTACTGTGAAATAATCTTTTAGTCCACAATAATGAAATTGTGTCTACATCATTTATATATTTACAACAGCTACCAAAAATGTCACATTCATATGTAGAGTCATCAACAACAACAAAATCTTGAAAGATAAACACATTAGAAGGATATTAAAAGAAAGGTTACTTTTTGTATTTAAGAAAGGTTCATTCATTCAAATTGATCTATACACATGATCTAGGAATATCATTTCTAAAACATTTATCAAAACTCCATTTCATCTAGTTCAAGATATAACTGATTCCACTGGATGTTATATATCCTTACTTTATGAAGTCACAAAAAAACTGGCCTGTTTTTCTGGCCTGGCTCGAACATACCAGCAGAAAAGGGCTTCCCTTTTCAATACAGAGAGCATTGTCTTGAAAGTTGTATTGCTGTGTCTTTGAGAACAGGGGCGCCGTTATTATATTTGAAATGGTGATAGGGACCGCCAGGGTGTTGCCCTAAATTAATCGACAAAAAAGGGGGGCTGCGGGGAGTGGTCTATTAAAAAACAAAATATTATGTGAAATAAAAAGGTTCGGTCGCAGCCCCCCACCCCACCCGTCTTTATTCGGGCTTGAAGTTAGCAGTGTCATACAATGCAAGTAAGGAGTCATCATCTGTTAAATTCAGTCGAATATATAGAGTCTATCAGGAGTGCAGAGAGCGATCTCTCCTGATCGGTACTGCTGGAGAAGGTACCACTGTCTCTCGGGCTTCTCAATCTTGTAATCAATGATCAGGTTCTGGACATGCTTCAGCTCGTTAGTGTACTCATCAATGCTGACCAAACCTACATTGTGCTTCACGGTGGCTATCAGGATTGTATTTCCTTGAGACACAACAGCACGTAGATCACCACCTAATTTCGCTAATTCATATTTAACAACACCTTGTTTGTCAATCAATCGTATTGTGTTACCAGATGCAGTGATCAGGTAATCATTATAACTAGTAATTTGCACAACTTCATACCCATTACATGGTATCTCCCTGATCGCCC
This sequence comes from Strongylocentrotus purpuratus, assembly GCF_000002235.5. NCBI lineage: Eukaryota > Metazoa > Echinodermata > Echinoidea > Camarodonta > Strongylocentrotidae > Strongylocentrotus > Strongylocentrotus purpuratus. The sequence continues at coordinate 989,720 of NW_022145541.1, read as the reverse complement.
TTCCCCCTGCTGGTGAGAATACCTGGATCTTCTGTGCTTTCCTGTAGCTAACATAGATCTGATCATCTCCGTCTACAGTAAGGCTAGGAAATCCACCTTCATCGCAACCCAGAGTCTCAAACCTAACATTCAACTTTGCGTACGCTAGTGTGTATGGCGTGATATAATTGTTTGAGTCATCAAGTATAACAAACCGTTCATCAGAGAGGAATCCTACTCCAAGAATCCCCACGTGTTTGAAAACTTTCTGCTGGTGCTGACCATCAGCAGAGAAGATCTCTATGCCACCTGTCCAACACCCCACAGCCATCCTACCGTCTGGTGTACTTATCATGGCACTCGTGCTATTCTTAGTAGGCAAAGCGATGTTCTTTGCAACTGCACTTACGATCTTACCAAGACCTTGCTCGTCCATTTTAGCGTTTCTCTAAAAAGTGAAACTTTTTACTTTCTTACTCGATTGCATCGGCTGCTTGTAATCAGGATCTTCTTGTTTCAAGGCCTCTTGTAGGTCTTGACATAGAGTGTCGTGTGCAGCCAAAGAATCCATATCTAACGGTATCTTTGTTATATTGGTTACCACGTTAGCTATGGTGGTCAAGTGAGTGATGTGCTCCTGGGCCGATTTCTTCATTTCGTCCAGTTCTTTCTCTACTCCTTTGGTCCTACCCTTGACTTCACCAATGAGGATTTCTTTCTTTTCTGTCAACTGCCGGACTGATTCTTCATATGCTTTGTTGATATCATCTGTACGCTGCTTCTGAACATTGATCACACGCTTCTTCTGGTCATCAATGAAATCGACGTATTTCTGGAAGCAAGAGCGTTTCTTATCCGCCTTGGATTTGAGGTCCTCGATACTCTTCATATGGCTGCGTTCATAAACAGCTGCCTCGGTGACCCGGTGTCCTTCGTCTTTATGTTCCATGACAACACACCTGAAACAGGCAAATCTCCTGCAGTCGGAACAGAAGCACTCCTCATCCTCTTTGGGGTGATTCCTGCATTTACGGTATCTACGTACTGACACCTTCCCTGATACGATCTCACTCATGGCTAAGACCTCATGACTGATGAAGTTTTGCCACAGAGAGTGTGCGTTGAGGCAAGTGATACATAGATACATACCACAGTCTTGACAGTAGACAACAGCTTGGGGTTTGTCCTCGGATTTACAATTCGTGCAATAATGATGTTGATTCTTCACATCCTCTATGAGAGACTTCAAAGCTAGATTTGTCGGTAATTTGCTGACATCTTGGTTTGGCACATTGGTTTCAGCTCTGCAGACCGGGCATCGGAGCATCTGATCGTTACCATGGCATTCCAAGACGTTGTCCAGACAGACCTTGCAGTAGGTGTGAGAACAAGACAGGATCTTGGGATTGGTGAAGGTATTCAGACATACAGGACACTCCAGACTCTGACCAATGACGTTCTTTAATGCATCAGCCATGATTCGAATTCTACAGGAATTAATACGAGATAAAAGAAAAGGAAACAACACAGTAGTTAATGTAGGTTTAATTCATCTGTCGGTATTAAAGAGGGGGCGAAATGCGAGGGACGAGGGAGCAGTGGCGTATTGAGCAAAAACATTGGCGGGGGGTGGGGGAAAAGAAAAAATCCGCATCACCCCCCACTTTTACATGTTTACATGCAGGCCTCGCGGAACGTTTATCAAAGTGGAGGGGAGGGGCTAACATATTTACGATCAGATAGAGCAAAGCGAGCGAAGCAAGTGAAGCGTAAATTGGCGGGGATCAAGGGGTGGAGCCCCATGGAGCTGATGGGTTTTGGGCATTTAATTACGGTTAGATTAGCATAACTTTGATACCATATTTGTGACACTGGCATGCAGGTGACTAATTGGAGTGAGGTCCAGGGGGCGGAGCCCCCAGAAGCTCAGGGGTTTTGAGGCATTTAATTACGGTCAGATGAGCAACCATGGGCCGGCCTTAGGGCCCTTGGTGGATCCAGGGGGCAGAGTACACGGAAGCCCAGGAAAAAACATGCCATTTCAGCAACATTTCTAAATCACTGGTATCGAATTAGAAATAAACCACGTTTGATTTGTATTGGGGGGGGGGGCCGCCCCCCCCCCCACTCAGTGTTATTTAGGGTACGCATATGCGTGTTCCAAGCGACCCCCCCCCCCCTTTCAGAAAAAGTCCGGTGTGTAAAGTCAATACGGGTCGAACTTTTTCTTTTGTTATACGAGCCTTTTTCAGCACCCCCCCCCCCCCCCTTTCAGCAAAAGTCCGGTGTGTAAAGTCAATACGGGTCGACCTTTTTCTTTTGTTACGAAAAGGACATTTTGGTAACACGCATGGGGTCCATCCGTTCTCGGAGTGGGGGGGGGGGGGGAACTGCCCCCAAGCCTCCCCCATCAGTACGCCAGTGCGAGGGAGCATAGTGAACGAGAGGGGTGAAGGTGACGGAAGTGATTTCCCTCTCACAGGTTTTCGAAGTTTTGTTGTATTAAAAAATTACATTCCTTAGCAAAACTATAGTATAAAAACGAGCAATTTACTTTTTTTCACTGTCAGACGCTATTGGGTGACTGACTGTCCCTTTTTCCTCTTTGGTAATAACATACATACAATGAGCTGTAGAGGGTACATGAGCATTTGTCTACATCAATAACCCACTTCTTGTGATGGCCAAAATTAAACTGATTGAATCTTTGCACAGCATAAAACGTATGACCATTCGGTACAATGGTCTGAAAATCAAGACTATTACTTTTTGGCTCTATAGCTCCTAAGTCGATTTTACAACCAATAGTCGTTATTTTCCCACTTGAAGACATTTTCAAGCCCCAACTTTTTTAGGGAAGTTCTAAATTAGTATTATCTTTCAAATATCGTTGGAATTTAACCTTTTCATTTGTTTGGCCTGCAAATGGGACATAGTACCTTTAAAGCTTAGACATCAGAAAAAATGTTGGTAATAAAATGTAAGCGGAAATCCCTGGAAATCCAACATTTCCTCTGGATTTATAAAAAATAAATCCCCCAAAATGAGTTTTGGCGCACTTTGGTTCCTCCCTGGCCCACTGTGCGTCGTCGCCCCCACAAATACAAAAAAACTAAGAAAATGCTAAAAAATTATCAATAAATTATTGCATTTTCCCCCGGTCCCCAACAGGATAAATTCCTCTGTAGGGCCATGCATTATGGTTCAAGGTGATTTTCTTCCCTTATCTCGTTCAACCTTTTTTATAACGTCATTCTTCGAAACTCCACCACATCTATTATATCCTCTAATCTATCTCTCAAGCTCTCCTTTTTCTCCTTCTCTGACTTCAGCTTGTCCTCGGGGGTAATTTTCCGGGAAGTGATTGTCTAGAGGGTATTTGTCCTGATACGCACTTCAAGTACACCACCACATTTCAACATCCAAAACAACTTTAGCTTACCTTTACTATCCGAACCACAGATGAAAAGGTTCTACACCGGTATTTCAGTGTTCAAGAGTTTGTTTATTGTCTTCCCCAAAACTGAGACCCAGGGATAGTGCCGTATTTAAACAATTAAGATGAAAAGAACTCGTGGTTAACATTGAGCATATCGTTCGACCTTATCCGGTATAGAAGTTCACAAGCTCAACCAGGCGGGTTTAACTGGTATGATATCAAGAAATCTGTCCTCCTTGCATGCTCGAGACGTAATCTTTACGAATATGAGCATTTAAGACCTAGTACACAATGGAGGAATGAAGGTGGTGGAAGTAAGGTTCATAGTCTGAAGTCTGAGTGTCCGAATCTTTGATGATACCAAACTACTGTTGATTAGTAAGTCAACAACGGCGGATCAAGCAATTGTAGCTTTTGAATTTTAACGAGTGTGTGCGAGTACTTGAACTCTTAATGTAAATATTCTGTAAAAGTCAACTTTTTATTCCACTTAACATATTATAAAAGCCTATGTAATTAACAAAAGTTAGTTGTGTACGTGTGTACTACATGGGGGTGACAAAATAACATGACAATTTGCTAAACTATTGCTAGCCTGAAGCAAAGTTCAATAAACTAACAAAACCACATAAAGTCAGATGATACACTGTCTTGCTCTTTGTTCATGCCATATTTTTGAGAGCCAGAAGGGCATTACTTCGATGTAAAATGATATGAGTTAACGACCTTCTGGCTTCAACAGAAGATTTATTGATCGCTTTTTGTTTTTTGTTTTTATTTCACATTGTCAGCTTTGACATACATGTAGAAAGTACGTTAGAAACGAAAGTTCGAATATGTTGTGTCTTATCTTGTGCTTCAATGAGAAACTAAAAATCAGCAAAACATTATTCTGAATGCCTAACTTTTCAACCAAGGAAAGGATTGAGATACATATTAGTTTGACAAGTTATTGTTTGTGAGGAAAACATCTGATGCCTCAAATCTCAAATTACATTCTTATTAGTGAAAAAACATTCCAACTAGTACACCAGTCATGAACTTTACACGACTGTTCATAATCTTATAATCATTATTGAAACAGGGACAAGTGTAAAGATTGGACGTAGGTTTTACCAAAAGAGTAGGCCAACTATTTTAACCAATTTTGTTTCGGTATATTTCTTACACAATACCATGTACACAGATCATTAATATTAATAAATAATCACAACAGTAATCGCGTAGCATATGACTGTCGAGTGAGTTTCCAGTTACTATTTATTGGTTTATAATTATCAGCAGAATAACGTACATTAATTAGAACATTGAAGGTCAATGTGCGTAAAGTACCAAATGCAAATAAATTATTTCATTAAACAGTTTTATATTAACTTTAATTAAGTATTATGATGTTTGAATTATTGACATAAGTTATGTTAGCGATAATCTGCAGAGGAATATGGATAGTGGTAAATTAACAGGGATGGTATTTTAGATATACGGAAGGCCTTTGATTCCGTTGACCATTGCCAGATGCACGAGAGGTTATACACAGATGGTGTACTTGGTAACACACTATCGTGGTTTGAATCGTACTTAAAAGGTCGTTATCAGTGCGTGCACACAGTGCAAAGGGCAACATTTGAATTACAGGTCTACAGTCAGGAGTACCTCAAGGTTCGATACTCGGACCCCTATTGTTCACCCACTTTATGCATGATCTGCCCGATAGCGTTGAACATATTAAGGTGACGTTGTATGCCGATGATACGGCGATTGTGTCCAGAGCCCAAAGGACATAGAGAGTACATTGAATAGTGATCTAGACAGGGTTAAATCAAATTCTTACTTCTAGGGAAACCCAAAAGACTACGACATATTGAGGCACCAATCGACATAAAGAAAGATGGTCTGCAAATTAGACATGTAGAAAATTGTGAAATATCTTGGGATGTGGTTGGACCAGCACCTTATTCTGGAATGAACACATTAAGCATACTTCCAATAAAATTGCTTCAAGGTTGGCACTATTGAGACGTGTCGGAAAATATATAACGATAGACAGTGCCAAGTTATTAGCAAAAGTCTCACCTTCCTAGTATTACCATGTTTGACTGTTGTTGCACCTCATGGTCAAATTGTAATCAATGTCTTCGGGATACACTGATTGAGATGCATAAACATATGGCTAGGAAAGTTCTCCAAATCAATTTTCCTACCCCAGGTTCAAAGATTTTCTCAAAACTCAAGTGGATAAACATGGAAAAACATTGGCAATTCCAGAAATGTAAACTTATGTTCGATATTATGAACGGTAATTGCCCCTCATATCTTCAAGATAATGTAACAGTCTGCAACAACACATCGTTATAGAAATAGAATATCTTATACTCGTGGATTAGTCATCCCAAAAGTTAAAACTAAAAATGGAAGAAGGGCCTTTTCTCTTAAAGGTGCAATTATCTGGAACAATTATCTACTTAGTTGAGTACGAAATGCCCAAACGAAGCAGAAGTTGCACAAGTTATTTGAGAAAAATGTAAGCAATCCCAAAACATATAGTGAAAGCAAATATGGAGTCTGTCACAAACTTGAATATATAGTGCTTACCAATTACAGATTACTGTGTCTCTCACAATTATCCTACAAGTTACAAATTATGTATACTTATGATTCGACACACTGTTACTACGATAAAAGGAATTATTTTCAAAATTTGTTTATGTTTGATTTTTTCTTGATTTTGTTTTACTTACTGAGTTTACATTTATTGAACTACTGATGGGCTACCCCGTTGAAATAAAACGAAATGAATCAAATAATAAATACAATTATGAATTTGTGCCAAGTAGAATGGATGATAAATCGTGTTGCTCTCTTTAAAACAATGTTGCGTAATATGAATGTTCAAATGGTAGTTTGAAATCCTGCAACTGCAAACTCGTATGAGGGTGCCGCTATTGATTCTCTAGCATTAATCGATGTTTCTGAACCTCTAGGGTCATTGTATGAAACGTCAAACGTAGGCGCCAATGCATGAATGTAGGATGGGGGTGCAGCCTCCTTTTTCACGTCATGGTCATCGCTATGGATCGACGGCGACTGCGTTGTCTCGAACTCTCTACGCGGATGATCGTCCACTGCATGAATGTAGGATGGGGGAGGAGCCTCCGAAATCACATCATCACTATAGGTCGACGGCGACTGCGTTGTCCCGAACTCTCTGCGCGGATAATCGTCCGTTTCTGATGACGTCGAACCTCTTCGAAATATGGTCTGGGCTAGGGGAGCTCGATTGGTTGGTTCAGGAGCAGTAGGTTGGCTAGAGCAGGGAGAGGATGTTCGCGTCGTCCGCCTCTGGTACCATTTGCGGATAGTTTCAATACATATTGAGCATGGTTTCAACACTACGCGTATGCAGCCTACGCAGGAGTTTTTAGGGCTTTTCATGCAGTCCTTCATGATCGGGTATAGGCAGCTTTCCCGCCTGCCTTGGAAGAAAACTATCAAAAGGAGTATGGCTGCCACGATGAACCATATGAGGATTTTGTTTACATCGCTGATACCCGAGGAGTCGCCCTTTCGGCCATGAAGGGCAGTCCAGTATCTCCCTCCAGATCCGTCTAAGAGTTAATTTAAAACAGAATACATGGATTTGTAGCAAAATAAACCTAGACAGAGGGACGACGCATGATCCGACACAATATCCTGCACAATAAATTCTCAATTTCAACCCCGAACCAAACACTATAACTAACCCTAACCTTATCCCTGTTTATTTGATAAGATAAATCAGTGTGCATTTCGTTGCCTGAGCATAATATGTCGGAGCACCAGGCATAGAGGTAGAGATGAAGTGAAAGCGGGCCAAACTGGAGTGAGAGAGGGGGCAGAGAGAGAGAGAGAGAAAGAGAGGCGGAAAGGCAGAGAGAGAGAGAGACAGAGAGAGATAGAGAGAGAGAGAGAGAGGGGGAAAAAAGAGAGGCGAAAGGGGACACAGAAAGGAGAGAGGGAGAGAGAGAGAGAGAGAGGCAGAGCGAGAGAGGCAGAGCGAGAGAGAGAGAGAGGCGAAAAGGGGACACAGAAAGGAGAGATATAGAGGGAGAGAGATAGAGAGAGACAGAGAGGAAGATAGGCAGAGAGGGAGGCAGAGAGGAGAGAGATAGAGACAGAGAGGAGAGAGAGAGAAAGAGAGAGAAGAGGGAACAGATGAAGATAGGGAGTAATGGAAAGGTGGGTTATAATGATGTAAATTTTCCATCTTAATGGGATTTTTTCCTTCTTTTTATGCCCGATGTCGTCAAAAATAAATTAATTCGTACTCCTTATAGATGCTACTTTGCAACCAATTCGAGTAGGAGATTATGATACTTCGTTTTCCTTACCTTTTCCTTATAGGATATTTTGTGTTGGTTATGATGTTTTGTATTTCTTATTCTGAACGACAACGATAATTTATCAAGATACATATATCTGAACGTCAAAGGTTGCGGTTCACTTTACAGATGCCCACAGGAAATAGTAATAATATAAAAATAATAATGATTTTGGCCAAATGTGATACTAACCTTGAGTTTTCTTGCATATAAAGTTGTTCTGTTCTTGTTCACAATTTGAATCAGACCATGCTCCGTTTTTATCCAGTTCAAGAGTGTAACATCGTAACTCATTTATCGTCGGGTATCTGAAACTATACAAGTATAATAATAATAATAATGATGATAAACAAAATAAAGATAATGATAATGATAAAAAAGACCTTGTGCCAGATTAGCCCTGTGCTAAACAAAATTATCCAATAAATTCTACTACTACTAATAAAGATAACAAAGATAATAATAATCTTAATAATATTACCTTGATACTACTATTACTACTACTACTACTACTACTACTACTACTACTACTACTACTACTACTACTTAAACCGCTACTGTTTAAACCTATAAACCACAACTTACTTGTTGTAATGAAGAGAACTGGAACCATCAAGCCAACGCCTGCTGGAGTTCATTCCTATCCATGCTAAAGATGTCTCATTTCCAAAAGATTCTGAACAAAAGATAAACAATAATAATAATTATTATAATAGTGGACTGATGTTTGGCATATTGCCTCTCCTGGTGCTCAATTATAATTACCCCGGCTTTAGCAATGAACTAGACACGTCTCATCCACATCCACACCTCCATTAAAACAGCTCAGTAACACCAGAGATACATGTACATTGCTAGTATAGGGTATTTATATTTCTCTCTTAAAGAGTGTATTAAGTTTTGTCGGGTATTGTATGCTCCTGTTTTTCCTTCTCCTCCCCTCCTCCTCCTCCTCCACCACCACCACCTCCTCCTCCTCCCCTCCAGCTCCTCCTCCTCCTCAACCTCCACCTCCTTCTCCTCCACCTTCTCCTCCTCCCCTCAACCTCCTCCTCAACCTCCACCTCCTCCTCCTTCTACTACTACTACAACTACTACTACTACTGCTGCTGCTGCTGCTGCTGCTACTACTACTACTGCTACTACTACTACTACTGCTACTATACTACTACTACTACTGCTGCTGCTGCTACTACTAGTACTACTACTACTACTACAACTACTACTACTACTACTACTACTACTACTACTGCTACTACTACAACTACTACTACTACTACTACTACTACTACTGCTGCTGCTGCTACTACTACTGCTGCTACTACTACTACAACTACTACTACTACTACTACTACTACTACTACTACTACCCCGTGACTATTACTGGCTGCTAACTTACTGGTAATACATCATTCGTGCTATACCAGCAGAACAGTTGAATATTATCTCACCTAGAAGGAAGTCATTCTCTTCTCGATCAACTATGGATGTCAGGAACCCTCCATCATACCCGCATCGTGATGCTGCTTGTTGCCATGGTACTGGTTCGTGGTAGAGTTTGTAGCAGAAACCACGTCTGCTAACCCAACCGCCGGGACAGAACACTTTTGAATCTGTTTAGAAAGAAGGAACTAAAAACTACTCCTGCTACTGATAATAATAATGATCAAGATCACCATCATTATCATCATCATCATCATCATAAATGATAATAATATTGGTTGGTTTCATTCAACGACTTTACAAGCTAGGGTCCCCCTCAGAAATTTTCAGATGTTCAAACGTTCTTCTACAATTTTAACTACATGATGATGATGATGATGAACAGCATTTGTATGACGTCATTATGATGTGATTAATCGATCCTCGATGCTTCTCCCCCATGATATTGTGTTCTTTAAAAAAAAAAGTAGTCGAGTTATACCCAAATCGCATACCAAAGTAGACGAACTGCAAAGAGTATTCCGATCCAGTCATGTCTCCATCATTGATAAACTCCACATAGAGAGTGGGTCCACTGCTGGTTATTGTAGTCGGGTTAATTAGTTCTCCGCCACTGCATAATGCAACAATAGATCTGGCAGCGGAATCGGAACCTAGAGTAGAAAACAAGATAGGGATGGGGAGAGATGGTAGGGAGAGAGAGAGAGAGAGAAGTCAAGGTGTTTTTAAATTATTTATGTTCCTAATTTCAAGACCAAGTACACTTTTGGTTAACCCCCAACAAAACTTTTCTTCAAAATTCTTTAATCTTAGCTATTTGATAAGTAGTAAGTAAGCAAGTTATTAGTATCAATACTCTGCTGTGAAGTTATATATTCTTCTCATATCAAACAAACGAGAGGTGAAAAATGCTAACGATATCAACTTGTACCAGACACGTGTAAAACCTCTATACAGTGCGTCCCAGAAAAAACGAAACCGAGAATCTTTGTTCATGGCTGATCGTCAACGAAACGGAGTTAAGTCTTTTGTCAACTCTGTTTGTTGCTACGCCAGGCAGCCAGTGAAAACGAACTCGTTTATTATGGAAATGCAAGTACTACTTTAAACAAACAGAACTTTGTTATTCCTGGCTCGATTTTCCTGATTGAGGTGTCATATGAAAGGGAACTTTCTAGAAATGTGATTTTCTCCTTGAAATTCAGATACCGCCCGCCAAATAACTTGTTGGTTTCCTCTTTTCAAATTGTTTTTAATCACTCATGCGTGAAATGTGCATCATATGAGTTACATCAAATGAAAGAGGAGGATCTAAGCTTTACAAATACTTGTCATTTATTAATTATAAATGTGATTAAGTAATGATAAATCATCGATAATTTTTGGTTTCGTTTTTTCTTGGACGCAGGCGCGGATCCAGGATTTCTTAGGGGAGGGGGCCCAACTTTTTTTTTTTTTTGCTCCCGAAAATTTGAAAATCGCGCCGGCCGAAAAGTCGCTCAGTGGGGGGGGGGGGGGGGGGGGGGGGGGGGGGGGGGGGGGGGGGGGGGGGGGGGGGGGGGGGGGGGGGGGGGGGGGGGGGGGGGGGGGGGGGGGGGGGGGGTACAGAGCACAATTTTTTTTTTTTTTTTTTTTTTTTTTTTTTTTTGCTCCCGAAAATTTGAAAATCGCGCCGGCCGAAAAGTCGCTCAGTGGGGGGGGGGGGGGGTGGGGGGGGGGGGGGGGGGGGGGGGGGGGGGGGGGGGGGGGGGGGGGGGGGGGGGGGGGGGGGGGGGGGGGGGGGGGGGGGGGGGGGGGGGGGGGTGGGGGGGGGGGGGGGGGGGGGGGGGGGGGGGGGGGGGGGGGGGGGGGGGGGGGGGGGGTAGTGAACACATTTTTTTTTTTTGATCCTCAAAAAAAATTCGATTTGCACCCCCCCCCCTTGAGCGCCAGGGGGGGGGGCCCAACCCCCAAAAAAGGTAAAAATCACGTGATTTTACATGATTTTTTTCTCAAGGGGGGGGCCCGGGCCCCCCGGGCCCCCCCCTGGATCCGCCACTGCTTGGACGCACTGTATAGTTGTCAGCTGTGTGTGATTTCTTGATTATTATTACAAATATTTCGCATCTAAAGCCTTTTGAAACACCATTTATTGTATGCTTTAACCTGAAGGATAATTAATTTTCATCATTTCCTTCCTATTCTTATAGCAGTATTTAATCTTTTTCCCCTTCAGGTAGCGCATTGGACACGTACCTAGCTTTCTGCCCCCCCCCCCCCCATTTAGATTAGCATCTGAGACTGTTTAATTGTTCAAATAATCATTATATTTTACGATTGTGAACATGATCTTTCCAAGCTATAGGACTTTCTTATCATTTCATCTTTTACAAATATTGTTCCACTATTTATTACAAAAATGCATTACGATTTTCACTTCAACATGTGGTATTACCACATTTTAATGGTCCAGACATGCATTAAATCATTCTTACAATCTAATTCCTCTTTGAAACGTAATCATATAAATATAGAGAGAGAGACTGGTTACCGTCTTTTATCAATAAATAGTCACTGTCGCAACAACATTCTAAATCAACATGCACCACTCGGACTTGAATAAGCCACGTGCGTTCTGCATCTGGAACAGCAATCTTCCACGAGCACGGGTAGATTGTCGATTTCAGTAGTTGAGGTCTTGTATTAAACTCCAATGTTTCCCGGGATTTGAGCACTGAGCTGTGAAATGAAGAGCATAACAGAAACACAGTCATATCCTCAATCACATCATCATCATCATCACCATCATCATCATATCACATCATCATTATCATCATCATCATCATCATCACCACCACCATCATCATCATAATCATCATCATCATCATCAGCATCATCATCAACATCACCATCATCATCATCATTATCATCATCATTATCATCATCATCAGCATCATCATCACCACCACCATCATCATCCTCATCATTATCATCATCATCAGCATCATCATCAACATCACCATCATCATCATCATCATCATCAGCATCATCATCATCATCATCACCACCATCATCAACGTCATATAATTATCATCATCATCATCACCATAATCATCATCATCATCATCGTAGTCGTCCTCGTCATGCTAAACCGTTTTTGGTTACGTACCTTTACAGTGAGACGACAGTTCTAGTGCTATCATGACTGATTATTCAATTCAAAAAGGATGTTCTACCAGACTGCTACAACGTTTATTTTGTATACAAACATCCCCAAGCTCACTTGGATTAATATGATTTTCACATCATCATCAATTCATCATTATCATCATCATCATCATCATCACCACCACCATCATCAACGTCATTATTGTCATCATCATCATCATCATCATCATCATCATCTTTCTCGTCATCATTATAATCATCATCATCATCATCATTATACAGTTCTCTTCATCTAACCGTTTTTAGTTTATACGTACCTTTACAGTAAGACGACAGTTCGAGCGCTATCATGACGCTGATTATACAATTGAAAAAGAATTTTCTACCAGATTGCTAAAACATAAACAGATTGAGAACAAATATTATATCCTGGGACAAAAAGGAATTCAATTTGTTTTTTCAATGGTTTGACCATATAAAATGATTTGATGTTGAATTGATTTATTGATTTCTGCATTCCTCATACAATAATTATCAGTAACAACATGAACATTTTGTACATAGTACATTTTTCAAATCACAATGAATAAAACAATTTATGAAGCAAGATGTTTGGAACGATTGGCATAGTATAATATGCTGAAGATTATGATTACGTACAGCGACAGCAAAATATGGTAATATAAACAGGCAAAAAAACTACAGGAATTAAATGGCAAAAAATGACAAAAATTAAATAGGCATATAACATGCATGAATGGAAAGTTTCATCTTTATTACCACCTTGTACTTGTCATACCTGTTCGTTTGGCTCACTATAGTATATTTACTGTATATATAACTTTATTGTATTACTTGTAAACATGATCAGTTTTGGTCCTTGGACCTTTGAATCATGTATATTTATATGTCTTTTTAAACCGACATCTTTTTGATGAAGTGCCTTTCATATGCAGTTACAATGTGCTGCACATATAGATCCACATGTTTGGCCCACTTCAAAATCAAATATCACTTTAAAAAGGCCAGTGTTCTTCTCGAGCAAATTAAAATTGGACTTCGGAAGGTACTTGAACTGGTCAACATCATTAGTTTTGAAGCAATAGTAGGTAGCAAATTTTAAAACTTTGCAGCAAAAAACGATGATATAATAATAATAATAGTGGGTTCTTGTATAGCGCTCATGTCAGTCAGATTTGACCCTCCTGGCGCTCCCGATTATTACCCTGGCCTTAGCACGGCTGCCATACGGCGCTCTAGCATTTCAAGGAATAAATTCCTACCAGGTACCCATTTACTTCACCTGGGTGGAGTGTGGCAAATGTAGATCAATGTCTTGCCAAAGGACATTAGTGCGGCGGCGGGACTCGAACCGCGGACCTTGTGATCGACAGTCCGGCGACGTATCCACTCGACCACAACACCTCTACATATGCATGGGGAAATACATTTTTCGGATTGTCACTAATTATTTAACCTGCAGTTTCCCTCGAAGACATGTTATACGAGTCGTTGAGTAAGCTATTTCAATGCACGATCCTCAGCATATTCGCTCAAAATATTTTCTCTGAATGTATTTCAATGATCTCACCGGGACCGGCGCGCCGGTATGCAGCGATGCGATCATTTAGTATTCCTCTGTTATCATGATTATAATTATCCACTTGTTGAGCAGGAATGAAAATTAATGGGCAAGGACGTTGGGGAGTTATTTGGGGCATACATTTCTGTAAATAATTTCAGATAATTAAGCAGACACACGATTAAACGTGGTAATATTATTTAGATTCTATTGCCCTCACATTGAGCAGAGAGTTAATAACACAATAACATTTTACCTACCTTATTTGGGGTATTTGCTAAAACGATTCGCATTCTTTTTGTTGTATCCATGATCACTTTCCACTGGCACTGAAACGAACATAGGAGAAACAGACCTATAAGCTGTTCGGTTGGGCGCACACGATCATGAAGACTGAAAGCACAATATACCTTGTCCCAACATCAATGAGAGTTTCAACAATATTTCGGATGGAGAACTAAACACACATTGGCTGCCTGATCAAAGGAAGGCTGTCCAAGGGTCATATCACAAAAACCTCGCGTTGAATGGCATAAAATCATTTGTGTGCACCAGTATGAGTAATCACATAAAAGATCATCATGGCTATATATAAACAGATCTGCACAATATGTTTATACCGAGGATGGTTGCCGTAAACTTGAATGAACGTGATGAGACGATCACTGTAATTTTGCAGCGAATGTGCATGCCCTCAACAATAATTAATGTGGTTCATATCGCAGCTTCCATGGTAACGTAATAGGCAAAGGCAAATTGGTTCTGGTCGCTTAATAGTACATTTTTCTAACGGGTATGCACACAATAACGCCGTTATATTCTTATTAGCATCACCGTTGGTGCTTGCAAACCTATGACTTGCCCTGAGTTCATATTTGTATATTATTGTTAGGCATGAATGGATGACGTCATATAATTTTGAAACGCTCTGATAAGCACGCATTTACAAAACCACTATATCGGCGCAATTAGAAAGTCAGAATACCAAAAAAATAAACTTTGCTCAAAACATATCATTTTATTATGAAAAGAATGCATACATGGTCCAGTCAATATCCTGCAATTGTTGGCATGTGATGTTTGCTGATTGGCTTAATATGCAAGTTCTCGTTATGACATGTAAATTCGAGTGTGAAACTTACGTTACCGAACGATACACTTTTTCAAAAGTTGTGGTAAAAGATATTTCTATTGAATGGTAAGTGTATGTTACTTTTAAAATATGCAACATAGTGCCCGAATTTAATGCAGGTCATCAATTATGTTCATTCAGTTTTATTACGAAATCACTTTGGAAAATCAAAATTTTCAAAACATCAGTATGTACACAGAAATATGATAGACAAAATCACAAATCGTATCTTTTTACTTTAAACAATATATCTTAAAGTCAGAGATATGCTTTTAACATTCATGAAGTCCTTTCATGATCAGTTTTTAATTTCAGTCATTGAGTTTAAGAATGGACACCATGTGATATTTCAATTGTGTCACCAATCGCGGTAACGTAGGTTTCGTAACAGGTAACGTAAAATACATGTTTTCAAAGTCTGACAATATACTGGCGTACATGTACTATCGTATGCATGGAAAAGATTGAAAGAGTAAAATACATTCTCAAAATGATTCAATGAAATAGAAAAACCCTTAATAGTAACACTAAGTGATTTTTAAGTCGATAAATTTAGATCTTAATTGCGTTTGAAATGTTGGCATTCAATAATCCAGTGTTAAAATGTCAACAATATGATTTAGTAAAGTTTGTAAAGATAAGCATGAAAGAAAAACAAAATAAATATATTTAATAAACAGACACACATCCCGCATAAATCTTGAAAACACAAAAGGTTAATTGGCTGGGGGTAAAATCACTATCCGGTATTCAAAGCTCGGTAATGAATCCTGAAACCTACGTTACTGTCATTTGAAACTTACGTTACAATGACATACGTGTATATTTATCAGCCTATGAATTTCGTGATAAACTAAATTCAATCAATTACAATTCAATCAGATTGTTAGTACTACTGGAGTGCTTTAATGTAAAAAAACGGTATAGTTTTCATAAAATATACAACCCTTACAAGGGCTTTCCTATCTCATAGGATTTAAAGAAAATAAATTTGAACTAATCATAAATATTACCTGAAGTGATTAATAGTTTGATCTACAGATCTACATTTATACAGCTAATTATTAACAAAGTTACACCTCTAATAAGGAAAGGAACTCGGTTACTAGCTTATAATAAACATCAATCTACAATTTGCAAAATAAATCTGCCATGTATCATCATTCTATGGAACAACCTCCCTTTTGAAACATACGTTACTACGATTGAAACATACGTTACGTTGCCATTTACTCTTAGTAGTAACTTTTAGGGGATAATAAATCGATGTAACAGTGGTTAAAACTATTGCTTGGTTTTCTAGCACTTCTTAAGAAGCCCTGGCTCATTGATGCACCTAGAATACACTCAAATATTAAGTCGAGTAAAACCCCTACAAATTGTTAATGAAATTAGATATACTGGTCAGCTTCCAATGCAACTAAAGATGAAGGTAGGGCTATCCCGCCATTAACGTCATAGAAAGTGGTTGTTAGGCTTTCTGTTAATGTCCGTAGATGGCTCACACCCGTTGTAATTAAGAATATATCTTTTGAACTCCAAAAAGGTTCAGGCCTACACAAGTAGTAACGTATGTTTCATCACGTATGTTACATGATGGGGGTAATATATGGCTACCGACCAAAAGTTAATCTTTGTAAGTGTGATTTCAAGGACTATCTGACTTCCATTTTACCGCCGCTAACTTAGAGGATGCATTTCAGCAACACTGGTTTGTACATATTACTCTAATCATGGTAACGTATGTTACATCTCTTAAATCGCACGTTTCTATAGAATATATATATTTCGGTTTCTATAATCCATCTTCTACCCATGAATAAAATTGCATGGCTGTCTATTATTATGATATACTCAGTGATTAATATGAATGAAAATAAGGAAAATCATGATGTTGGAAATAGATTAATTCTTGATCTGAAATAAGGTAACGTATGTTTCAATGGATTTGGTGACACATTTCATTTCATTCTCACAAGAAAAAAAAAGAAATTCATCCCAAAAATTTTACTTGAATTTGGCGGAGCTATCAGTTATATTAAAATTAATTGAGTTTCTGGGCCGTGGCCAGTTACCATTTTTTGCAACAAATGGAAATATATGAAATATATGACTTGCGACACGTGGTTTTTCACTGTTACATCACATGTATTTGCTAATTTCTCATTATTTGGCAGGACATGGTCAGTGGAATAACTGTTATTTTCAAGAATGAGCCTCATATATTAAACAGAACGTCATAACTTGATAATTATATGTTTATTTTATTAGTAAGTACAGTAAAAACACGTGCGACATGAATTTTGTGCAATTGCGCCGAGATAGTGGTTTTGAGCCGTGTTTGTATTGCGTTCAAGTTCATTTCTCTCGATTTGAACTATACACAATGCCATCGTGTATGACAGGCTTAAATGTACAGCAAAAGTCCGTGACATGCCCTCGTACATAATATGTCTCAATATGTTAACAAATAATAATAGTGAGAACAAAAAGTAACTTGCAATGTTTTGTGATGAAGGAAAAATCTGGTGGATGTTATTTTGCCTTTTAGGCTATGACAATATCAAACCAGTGGCGGATCCTGGGGGGGGGGGGGGGCGGCTGGGAAAAAAAACTTGTAAAAACACGTGATTTTTAGCTTTTTTGGAGGATGGGCCTCCCTGGCGCTCAAGGGGAGGGGGGGGGGGGTGCAAATTTGCAAATTTTCGAGGGCCAAAAAAAGAAATGTGCTCACTACACTCCCCCCCCCCCTCCCCCCACTGAGCGACTTTTCGGCCGGCGCGAATTTTAAATTTTCGAGAGCAAACAACAACAACAACAACAACAACAACAACAAAAATTAGCTCACTACCCCCCCCCCCCCCCCCCCCCCCCCCTCCACTGAGCGACTTTTCGGCCGGCGCGATTTTCAAATTTTCGGGAGCAACAAAAAACAAAAAAATTGGGCCCCCTTCCCTGAGAAATCCTGGATTCGCGTCTGTATCAAACGATCTCTCTGACTCTGGTAAACGCATATATAGTACATTGTTCTGCATACATTTCATGTAAAAATATAAAATAATTATAAAAACAAATTATAATAGTATGTAAAAGATTATTTGTTAAGGCTTCATTAAACAAACAAAAACCTTTGTGAACTTGACAATAATTAGTTTCATAGTAAAGAGCAAATATTACTCGATCATATGATTGTTTGCAGGCACATCCCTTGTCAGTCGGTGTAGGCTACGTACCATAAACTGACAGATCTATAGGCCCTGCTCAAGACTTAAATAATTGTGGTAAAGAGTGTCAAATTAGAGTCTTTGCTTGCAAACAAAATGTGAAATATCTTGGGGTGTGGTTGGACCAGCACCTTAACTGGAATGAACACATTAAGCATACTTCCAGTAAAATTGCTTCAAGGTTGGCACTATTGAGACGTTTCGGGAAATATATAACAATAGACAGTGCCAAGTTATTAGCAAAATAATGTCTCACCTCCCTGGTATTACAATGGTTTGACTGTTGTTGCACCTCATGGTCAAACTGTAATCAAGGTCTTCGGGATACACTGATTGAGTTGCATAAATAGATGGTTAGGAAAGTTCTCCAAATCAATCTTCCTACCCCAGGTTCAAAGATTTTCTAAAAACTCAAGTGGATGAACATGGGAAAACGTTGGCAATTCCAGAAATGTAAACTTTTGTTTTAAATTGTGAACGGTAATTCCCCCTCATATCTTCAAGATATGTTTACTCAGTCTGCAACAACACATCGTTATAGAAATAGAATATCTTATACTAGTGGATTAGTCATCCCAAAAGTTAAAACTGAAAATGAAAGAAGGACCTTTTCTTTTGAAGGTGCAATTATCTGGAACAATTACCTCTTTAGTAAAACGAGCGTTGAGGGGATCTATCTAATTTCAGGGTAATGATTATTAATGTACCGGTAAACATACACCAATTTCTCACTCTAATCAATCTTTAAACATTCACTAGAATTTAAAAAGCTGCATTTATCACCTCTCAATCTCAAGTTATACTAATTAAGTCAAGTTCAACCATACAAGGTAGTCTTTCATTAAACTACAAAAGAATACAAAAATGTAAAGTTTCACTGAAATTTATAACTGATATTTAATCAATAGACACAAAATCTGTGTACTAAAACATCAACTTGAAAATAACAGGACACACTTCCTGTAGGGATGTGGTATAAAATCAACAACAATCAAACAACTTGTCGCTAAAAAGGAAAAAACAAATATTCTCTTTACCTAAAAGTAAAAAGCTAAAACTGTCCTTTAAAATATGGCTGTATATTAATACAATAGTCAGTGACTACTATTACCTTGATGTTGCACTTTCTTAATGCTAGAAAATATTAATGATATCAGGTTGGTAAAAGAAAAGATGCAAACATACAAAGTATACTGTCTAGGACAATGCTAATGTATATGTACTATTACACAAAAATTTGTGCTTGAAAGCGATAAATAACAAAATCAACCTTGGTTGAGTCTGATACCAGCCTATAATATAAATGGCCGAAGGTTAATGCCTTGAAATAAATTAATGGACACAAACGAATTGTGAACTATATTAGATCTAGAAAGAATCAAGACCTCTAGTTTTCATGCCAAGATTCACACAGTGAACGTACAATTACAAGGGTACGAGATAAGTTCTTCTTGACGTGAATGATGGTGATTATTACATAAAATGATCTAGATCAGGATGTTCTAAACTTGAATTCAACGTGATTGTTGGTATAAAAACATGCACAAGAACAAAATCAATGGTAGTCTATACAAAATAGACCCAGGTTAGATTAGCAGTTGTCAACTTCAATGCTTCACTGTGTAACCATGGTAACTACTTCACATGTAGCTGTAGATCTGGTAGGAGTCTGTGAATCACTCAATGTTATGTTTTTTAATACTAACCAGCAAACTGTAGTCGAAGACGAAGAAACCTGGCTGGCTTGATTGTTCTCGCTAAGTAAAATACTGTAAAGACGTGTCGATCGCGTGTAGTCCCACGAGTTGCTGCTAGCGTAATGAACGTGAAGTATTCAAGCTCTGACTCTGGGCGAACGCTACACTGGAAGAAAATCCGATGAAGAAAATCCGATGGAGAAAAACACTAATTGATCTTTACTCTGGTCGTTGAAAGTGGAGGTTCCATGAAGTTCACGTAGATCTAGCTGCAATCTGCACAAACTAATTGCTGAATGGTAAACTTCCCAGGATGAAGTTCACGTACGCGTATGTAGCTACAATGCAGTTAAGTCTACACACAAAGAGGCTGTTCACACCGGCAGAGATAGCGCGGTCTAGCGCGCGCTAGACCGCGCTATCTCTGCGGTGTGGAAGGTACAACGTCGTTTCGGTCCGCCCAACAGCGAGCCACGGCGAGCCAACACTGGAGCACCTCTTGGGGTGGTCCACGAGAGATAGCGCGGTCTAGCGCGCGCTAGACCGCGCTATCTCTGCCGGTGTGAACCCGAGCTACGATAGCACGCCGGATTTCATCGTTCTACACGCGGGGAATTTTATACTCATTCTATTTTGGTGCGATCTGAATCTGAATCGGTACAATAGGCCATTTTCGTAATGTAACCAAATTTAATGCATAAGTGTTTGTGAGGTGCCTCAATACAAATTATTTCATTCACCTGATAGGAACAATAGTATTTCAATAGTCAGAATGCAACTGCATATATTAAGTGTTGCTATATAGGTAGGTCAAGCCATAATGCTTGTCCAACCTGACAACAACTAATGTATGCAGTTTGGATTCTGTCTATTGAAATACTATTATTCTTATCAGGTGAATGAAATAATTTGTATTGAGGCACTTTACAAAGACGTATGCATTACATTTGGTTACATTACGAAAATGGCCTATTCAGAACGTCACGCGTCATGACAACAGGACCTCTCAAAAAAGGGGGTGCAGTTAGACCGCGCTATCTCACTGCGGTGTGGATCCGGCGAATGCCAATGGGCGGACCGTGGGTCGCGCTACGATAGCGCGATCCATGGTCCGCCCACGGTCCCCCCTTGCGGTGTGAACACGCCCAAAGTGACTGTTGAACGAGAACCACCTCACATAGAACTGACAAGAAGCTATGGCCCTATAACCTATAGGCTTTGCGAAGGCGAAGTCAGATCTTGGTTGAAATCGTTATGACGAAAAGTTGCGTTGAAAAACATGAAGATCAAATGTCCAACTGAATAAATCTCGTATCAGCCCAAGCAAGAGTTGCTATGCACCTCACTGAAGTAGTAAACTGAAATTTGGGCACTGATAAGTTGAAAAAGTCATAAAAAGTAGTCAATTATGACCAAGAGCACAAAACATTAGGGCTCTCAACTATTGGCAAGAGATGGACGGTGTGCCAAAAACATGCACAAAAACGCATTGAATCTGAAAAAGTGGTTATTGTTTACATTCTATACGCACTATCAATACTAATTAGAAAATAAACAAGAACATAAATCAAATACTCATTAATGCCTTAAAAGTACTATGTCCCATTTGCAGGCCCAAAAAATGAAAAAGTTTAAATTCCAACTGCATTTGAAAGATAATACTAATTTAGAACTTCCCTAAAAAAAAGTGGGGCTTGAAAATGTCTTCAATTGGGAAAATAACGACTATTAGTTGTCAAATCGACTTTAGGGCTATAGAGCCCAAAAGTTATAGTCTTGACTTTCAGACATTATTGTACCGAACGGTCATACGTTTCATGCTGCGCAAAGATTCAATCAGTTTAATCTTGGCCATCACAAGAAGTGGGTTATTGATGTAGACAAATGCTCATGTACCCTTTACAACTCTTTTCATGTATGTTATTACCAAAGAAGAGAAAAAGCCAGTCAGTCACTCAATAGTGTCTGACAGTGAAGTCTAGCAAGTAAACGGGTTTCCTTGCATAATTTGAATATGAGGACACTGCTAACGTTTAAATTTCACAGATAGGACATACATGACATATTCATAATTCCTGCAAAGTTCTACAGCATTTGAGGTTGGCTGCAAAAGGGACATAGTACCTTTAAAGGTAATACAAAGTTTTGGTATGGGGTCATGAATTTGGTTCAAATGAACATATTGGAAGCATATACGTTCCTACAATATTCAGTGATCGTTGTCATGGTCGAAATCGAAATTGTTTTGAAATTGTAAATAATAAACACTTTATGTTGAATAGCTCCCTCTCAAGGTCGAGATATTAATTAACCTATAAAACAATGTTTATTGACTAAAATCGACCAATTAGCTATTTTCGTTCGGAAATTATATACCACAACTACATACTCTGAGATTTTCATGGTCGCAGCTACCATTGTACGGCCGTAGGAGCTATTTGAAATTTATCAACATTTACCGGGAGCACCGGTAAATCTTTATATTCAATTTTTATCGAAAGCAGAAGTGTTTTAGGGGCTAACATTTCTGGTGTTTTTAATACATCCACAGGGGCATCCAAATATATCAAAATTGTAAAGAAACACATTCACCCATTTTTCAAATTTTCCCACAACTTTGTAATACCTTTAACATAGTATATTGTAATAAATGGTGATTCAGAGTATAATTTTGTTGATAATACTCTGTATAAAAAATGTATACATATAAACAGAAATATTATACTTAAACAAATATTAGCACCTCTTAATCAAAACATGAATATTCATTAAAAATGACGTCAGTTAACGGCAGTGCTACACCTCCTTAGTTGAGTACGAAATGCCCAAACGAAGCAGCCCTTTTGCACAAGTTATTTGAGAAAAATGTAAACAATCCCAAAACATATAGTACCAGCAAACAGGGGCGTCGCCAAGGGGGGGGGTGTGGGGGGTGCGACACCCCCCCACCTGTCAGGATATTGTCGGTAAAATTGCGCTGCTGTCGGGAAAAAGAGAAAAGGGGGAGGGGAAAAAAGAGAGTGAAAAAAAGAGAGGGAAAAAAGAAAGGGGGAAAAAAGAGAGGGAAAAAAAGAGAGGGAAAAAGGAGAGGGAAAGGGAAAGAAAAGAAAAAAGAAAAGAAGAAGAAAAGAAAGAAAGGAAAAGAAAGGAAAGAAAGGAAAAGAAAGGAAAGAAAAGAGAAGAAAGAAAGAGAAAAAAAGAAAAAGAAGGAGGAGAGGAAAGAAAGGAAAAGAAAGAAAAGAAAGAAAAGGAAAAAAAGAAGAAAAAAGATTGAAATGGAAACAAAAGAAATGGGGGATGAAAGAGAGGAGAGAGAGGGGAGATAAGAGTCTGAGAGAGGAGGAGTGGGAGTAAAAGAGAGAAGGGGGTTGTTGGGTGGAGTCGTCTCGATCGTCGAGGGAGCAAGAAAGACACGGGTAAATATGTTGCTGTGTCGGGTCAGCTGTGTCGGTATTCTTGCTCGATCCTCGTGTACTATATCAATGCAGAAATTTGAAGTCGGTGAGATGTATATTGTCGGTCGGCCGACAAGTTTTTTTTCCTACGAACTGTGACTTCTTATCCGCTGTGACGACTTCGAGAGTGACTGCAACTACAATACTTGTATTTTCTCGAAGTTTCACTTTCCTATAATATCAGCTAAAGAAATCAAAGGTTTAACATTTTCGGGGAAACTAAATTCAAACAAGGTTTAAGAGTCAACAACGGTACGACGAATCGTCTTCCTTTCTTTATATTGTGATGAAACGCCAAAAATTCCGCGCTTCGCGCGGAAGGGTAAACTTCATTTAGACGAGTAGAAAACGGTACAACGAATCGTGTTCTTTCTCTAATAATTTGAGAAAACGTCAAAGGGGGAAACTGAATTCAGATGAATAGGGCTTAATAAGATCGAAAACGGTACGAGGAATCGTCTTCCTTTCTTTATATATTGTGATGAAACGCCAAAAATTCCGCGCTTCGCGCAGAAGGGGAAAACTTCATCTAGACGAGTTGAGAACGGTACGACGAATCGTCTTCTTTATCTAATGATTTAAGGAAACGTAAAGCTTCCGCGCTTCGCGCGAGAGGGGGAAACTAGATGCAAACAAAATTAATAGGGCTTATTTAGAGTTGCAAACGGTACAACGAATCGTGTTCTTTCTCTAATAATTAAAGGAAACGTCAAAGCTTCCGCGCTTCGCGCGAGAGGGGGAAACTAGATGCAAACAAAATTAATAGGGCTTATTTAGAGTCGAAAACGGTACAACGAATCATGTTTTTTCTCTAATGATATGAGGAAACGTCAAAGCTTTCGCGCTTCGCGCGAGAGGTGGAAACTGAATTCAGATGAATAGGGCTTATTAAGAGTCAAAAAGTGTACGACGAATCGTCTTCTTTCTCTTATAATTTAATGAAACGTAAAAACTTCCGAGTCGAGAACAGTTCACCGAATCGTCTGCTTTTTTCATAATTTGGGGCCAGTCACCACGAAATGAGTCCAGTGTCGCATTAGCTCAATCGTAGTAATAGCGATGTATAGTGTGTATGTACTGAAAATTGACCCACCTACCACATTTCAGATTTTTCCAAAAATCGACTTATTATTTCTTTGTTTGTTGAAAGATTCATTGAAATCGAATGATGGGAAGTGTGTTGTTGCTATGTTGTTGTTGACCAGACTATAATATGTTACGCATCATTAACTTTACACCTAATTATCTCAAAACTGGGTAATCCCATTGTTATAAAGTCCAATTAGGTTTTTGTTCATATTTCTGGATATAATTTAACAATTTTAATGTGTGACCCCTTAATTTAAAGCTTACTTAATGTAGATTCATATAATACTTAAAAACAGGAATAAAATTTTTGACCAACTGGACTCATTTCGTGGTGACAGGCCCCATTTAATGAAACGTCAAAGCTCACTCGCTTTTCTCGGGAGGAGGGGAGGGGGATACTGAATTCATAAAAGGATAAACAGTCGAGAACGGTCAGCAAATCGTCTTCTTTTTTATAATAATTTAATGAAACATCAAAGTTTTCGCGCTTCGCGCGGGAACTTTATTAACCAAGGATAACCAGTCGAAAACGGTACAATTAATCGTCTTCTTTTCCTAATAATTTAAGGAAACGTCTAAGCTTCCGCGCTTCGCGCGGGAGGCCCATCACCCACACCCCCTAATGAGCGCGCTTTTAAGTGATTCTCTTGCTCACTACCGCCCCTCCCTAAAATAAGATCCTAGCTCCGCGCCTGAATTAAAATATATAGCTATGATGCTGACTAAATTGAATAAATAATTCGTATATTTATGTCGTCGAGGAAAATGACAAATTTTACGCATATGCAAGTACTATAGATAGTCCATAGGAAAAACAATTTAGCCTTCGGCCCCAGGTTTATAGGGTTGAATTTGTAGATATTGGAAATTTTATTTTGTCGGTAATTGGTGGATAGTTTTGTCGGTAATCGTTGGCCTCTACACCCCCCCACTGAAAAAAGTCTAGCGACGCCCCTGCAAGCAAATAGGGTGTCTGTCACAAACTTGAATATGTAGTACCTACCAATTAGAGATTACTGTATCTCCACAATTATCCTACAAGTTACAAAATTTGTAACTTGTAATTTGTAACATAATTTAATTATGTATACTTATGTTTCGACACACTGTTACTACGATAAAAGGAATTATTTTCAAAATTTGTTTATGTTAGATTTTCTTGATTTGTTTTTACTTGCTGAGTTTACATTTACTGAACTACTGATGGGCTACCCCGTTGAAATAAAACGAAATAAATAAAATAATAAATACAATTATAAATTTGTGCCAAGTAGAATAGACGATAAATCGTTTTGCTCTCTTTAAAACAATGTTGCGTAATATGAATGTTCAAACAGTAGTTTGAAATCCTGCAACTGCAAACTCGTATGAGGGTGCCGCTATTGATTCTCTAGCATTAATCGATGTTCCTGAACCTCTAGGGTCATTGTATGAAATGTCAAACGTAGGCGCCAATGCACGAATGTAGGATGGGGGTGCAGCCTCCGTATTCACGTCATCACCATCGCTATAGATCGACGGCGACTGCGTTGTCCCGAACTCTCTGCGCGGATGATCGTCCACTGCATGAATGTAGGATGGGGGAGGAGCCTCCGAAACCCCGTCATCGTCATCTCTATAGGTTGACGGCGAATGCGTTGTCCCGAACTCTCTGCGCGGATAATCGTCCGTTTCTGATGACGTTGAATCTCTTCGAAATATGATCTGGGCTAGGGGAGCTCGATTGGTTGGTTCAGGAGTAGTAGGTTGGCTAGAGCAGGGAGAGGATGTTCGCGTCGTCCGCCTCTGGTACCATTTGCGGATAGTTTCAATACATATTGAGCATGGTTTCAACGATACGCGTATGCAGCCTACACAGGAGTTTATAAAGCTCTTCATGCAGTCCTTCATAATCGTGTATAGCCGGTTTTCCCGCTTGCCTTGGAAGCAAGCTATCAAAAAGAGTATGACTGCCATGATCGTCCATATGATAATTTTCTTTACATTGCTCTTACTCGAGGAGTCATACTGGGAAAGCTTAGTCCAGTATCTCCCTCCAGATCCATCTAAGAGTTAATTGAAAACAGAATACATGGATTTGTAGCAAAATAAACCTAAACAGAGGGTCGACGCATGATCTGACACAATAAATTCTCAATTTCATCCCCGAACCAAACACTATAATTAACCCTAACACTATCCCTGTTTATTTGATAAGATAAATCCGTGTGCATTTTGTTGCCTGAGCATAATATGTCGGAGCATCAGGCATTGAGGTAGAGATGAGGTGAAAGCGGCCAAACTGGAGTGAGAGAGGTAGAGAGAAAGAGGAGAGAGAGAAAGAGAGGTGAAAAGGGGACAGAGAAAGGAGAGCGATAGAGGCAGAGAGAGAGAGAGAGACATAGAGGAATGAGATAGAGACAGAGAGGAGTGAGAGAAAGAGAGAGAAGAGGGAACAGATGAAGATAGGGAGTAATGGAAAGGTGGGTTATAATGATGTAAATTATCTTAATGGGATTTTTTCCTTCTTTTTATGGCCGATGTCGTTAAAAATAAATTAATTCGTTCTCCTTATAGATGCTACTTTGCAACCAATTCGAGTAGGAGATTATGATACTTCGTTTTCCTTACCTTTTCCTTATAGGATACTTTGTGTTGGTTATGATGTTTTGTATTTCTTATTCTGAACGACAACG